>NW_028157908.1:0-38077 GCF_964263955.1 Coregonus lavaretus | reverse complement strand
AGTTGCTTTGCTATCATACATATTGCATCATTCCCTATATAAAATTGTAAATAGGAGTAAATATCTTCCTCCTGTATGATTACTGTTTTCTCTGAAATGCTTAGTGGTTTGACCGATTGTTGTGATGAGAGAGAAAGGAGAGAGAGGGGGAGAGAGAGAGACAGACAGCAAGAGAGAGAGACAGAGAGTGGGGGGGAGACAGAGACAGATAGACAGACAGAGAGAGAGAGACAGAAAGACAGAGTGGGGGGGGGGACAGAGACAGATAGACAGAGTGGGGGGGGGGGGAGAGACAGACAGACAGACAGACAGACAGACAGACAGAGGGAGGATAAGAGGGTAGAGAGGGAGGGAGTGGGTTGGTGACTCAATTCTGCAGATTCTCACAAACTAGTAGTTTATACCTGGCATAGGGTTGGGTCATAGCAGTTTATACAGACAGCGACAGAGAGACAGTTTATACAGACAGACAGACAGACAGACAGACAGACAGACAGACAGACAGCGAGAGAGAGACAGATAGACAGAGTGGGTGGGAGACAGACAGACAGACAGACAGACAGACAGACAGACAGACAGACAGACAGACAGACAGACAGACAGACAGACAGACAGACAGACAGACAGACAGACAGACAGACAGACAGACAGACAGACAGACAGACAGACAGAGAGACAGATAGACAGAGAGAGAGACAGATAGACAGAGAGTGGGGGGCGAGAGAAAGACAGATAGACAATGAGAGAGACAGACAGACAGACAGACAGACAGACAGACAGACAGACAGACAGACAGACAGACAGACAGACAGACAGACAGACAGTGAGAGGGAGAGACAGATAGACAGAGAGTGGGGGGCGAGAGAGAGACAGATAGACAATGAGAGAGACAGATAGACAGAGAGTGGGGGGCGAGAGAGAGACAGATAGACAATGAGAGAGACAGATAGACAGAGAGTGGGGGGCGAGAGAGAGACAGATAGACAATGAGAGAGAGAGACAGATAGACAGAGAGTGGGGGGCGAGAGAAAGACAGACAGACAGTGAGAGAGAGAGACAGATAGACAGAGAGTGGGGGGCGAGAGAGAGACAGACAGACAGTGAGAGAGAGAGACAGATAGACAGAGAGTGGGGGGCGAGAGAAAGACAGACAGACAGTGAGAGAGAGAGACAGATAGACAGAGAGTGGGGGGCGAGAGAGACCGAGATGGACATAGCAGGTGAATAAGTTCTGTGAAGCTTAGAGATGTTTTGCTGATTTACAGAGTTCAGAGAAGAGGTTAGGGAGCGAGTCATCATCTGCAATATGATTGGATGAAACTGTTTCTGAAGAGACGGCTGTTCGGGAGTCAGAATGTGTGTGTGTGTGTGTGCGTGCGTGCACGTGAGAGTGAGACCTGGTTGCTGTGGAAACACGGAGCAAGAGAGGGCATGTGGTGGAGACAATCGCAACGACCATATATGGAGCTGGTTTCTTGTTTAGCAATCTGGCGGAACACTGAGATGATGGTACCGCTTTCTGATTGGTCGGCTGCAGACAGGTGACAGACAGGCAGAATGTTAACAGGTTCTAAGAACTGTCTGGGTTCCATTCGGAGGTTCTGTCTGTCTGGGTTAGAGCTAGGCAATATGGACAAAAAGCTATATGTGAACGACCGGCTCGATTCGGTCTTATGTAGCAAAATTTGAATTTTTGTTTTTTACATTGGATAAGAGTGGAGACTCAGAGTTAGAAAATTTTATATCATACACTACAGTTGAGGAACAATGGGGAAGTAATTGTGCTTTGAAAGTTTATAAACTTGTAACCTCACTTTTGAGAAAATGGCCCTTGAATGTTTTGGTCCACCTACTGGAGAGCTCTTCTTTGTCTCCACCCATTCAGCATCGTTCACACCCTCTTAAGCCTTAGCCCCACCCATCTCTTTAAGGATTCACACGTGAGGCCATGTACTAAACAAACAAAGATTTCAAGACTAAAGGCTTGAATTGTTTTTATACTACGTCTTTCAACATGTCTGTAGACCGATGTTGCAGTGACATCATGAACATTCTATTGTCGTCCAACATCAAACTTGTCGTTGTCGTTATGAAAAAGTCTAAACACAAAAACGACAGGCTGCATGACATCAGCAACCTGGTGGTCCAAAATAGCATAACTGGTGTATTTTAACACCAATAAACCCATTTATATTCATTATTACAGGAAAATAAACTCACAACAAGATCAGTATTTACAGGTTAATGGCAAGCTACTTACAGAAAATAGCTTATGGTTGTGAGTGTGACTAATTAAAATCAGGGCATTCTACCAGAGGTAATTTTAGAACTTGGACACTGTCTCGTTGGCCTAACGTTTCTACAGTCAACTGGTTTAACGTTCTCAGGTTCGATGTTCTGTAGACAGCTGTTACTGTCTGAGGTCGGACACTGAAATAGCTGCTGTGATACTGGACTGAGTATACCTGCCCTTGTGTTCTCTCTACATGGAGAGAACAGACTATATCTCCAAACCTTCAGCCTGGAAAAACAACCTTTTAACACTGGTTGTATTTTTTAAACAGGTTAATTTAATACGATCCTATATACACCCACACTCTCTACCTCTTTCTGTCCCTCCCTCCATCTCTTGCCATCTCTCTCTATCTCTCTCCCTCCTTCCCTCTCCTTCCATCTCTTCCCATCTCCCTCCTTCCCTCTCCTTCCATCTCTTCCCATCTCTCTCCTTCCCACTCCCTCCTTCCATCTCTCACCATCTCTCACTCTCCATCCCTCTCTCCCTTCATCTTTTATTCCAGCCATACAATTCTAATTAGCTCAGCGGTTAACAAATTTGAACTCCCTCAATGGCTCATAACCTGAGCATCAGCTGTGTGTGTGTGTGTGTGTGTGTGTGTGTGTGTGTGTGTGTGTGTGTGTGTGTGTGTGTGTGTGTGTGTGTGTGTGTGTGTGTGTGTGTGTGGTGTGTGTGTGTGTGTGTACATGCACGCGTGCGAGTGCTGCATTCAACCGCAGCACGGTGATCCATGCAGTGCAAAAATTTTTATTTACATATGTTTTAAGTTTAAATGTTACAACAAACCTATAGCTAAGTTTTTGTTCTTTGGAGTTATTAAATACTTTTTGATTAGGGTCACAGCATATTATGCACATCTGCAAGCATAGCAGCAAAGGCTGGACACATATTATTTATCTATTTTGTTTTAATATGTTAAAATGATATATACAGCATCATATGCACATAAGTGAACGTTAAAAAGGGCCATATTTTTTCTAATAAAATAATGGCCAGTTTGGGTTGCAGTTGCACGCTTTTTATTTTGTAAAAACAAATAGCCAATGTCTGGCCCACGAATTCGTTGTGTTTTTTCAATATGGTCCGTGCGTTGATTGAGTTAGACACCCCAGGGCTAGCGTATCTATTTATGTAGCTAGCTATTTATTTAGCAAGCTAAAAACACGGAGCCTATCGTTAGCTAGCTAGCTGCTGGGAGGATGTCATGTCATTGGAGGAGTGGGTGAGTGACCAACTTCTTCCCCTCATATTGTTTTTTTCGGTGGCTACAGCTTGAGATACAAGTGTCATTGGGTTGGCTAGCAAGAAATGTGAATAACTTTGCTAGCTAGTTAGCTATGCTGAACTTGAATGACTGTTATCCACAGTTAGCATATCTCTTAGTTCTCAATCAAATGTATTTGGCATCGATCAAATGGGCGGGAAGGAAGGCAAGATCCCATTTATTTGTCAAAACGTGGGTTGGGACAAGCATTCATTAGCAGTCAAGCTGCAGAAGGACGAGCAGGCTACTATTCCCTCATCGTTTATCAGTGCTAATTTGACGGCCAACTTGCTGAAAAAGTTTGAGAAATGTTTATCTAATATTCCCTCGTTAGATTTTAGCTCATCTCGCTCAGGCTGGCATTATTTGTTGATCATGTTGTTGTTGTTGATGTGCATAACTGAGAGAAAGAGAGCGCCTACCTTTTCATGGTTGTTTGATCAATAGGACTGTAAAGTTCCCAAATGTAAGAGGACTCCCATAGTGTTTACATATTTGCAGAAATCCATTCAGGTGTATTTTGTGGCTTTTGGTGAATGTGTTCTAATGATCTAAAGTAGCGCTGTTGCTACTGCCTGTAAACACACAGTCCAGTTCAAAGTGAATGATGGCAGGCCCTTGTGGCAAATGGCTTATTTGCATATAGGCCTGCTGTCGCTCTGATTAGCTATGGTGCACCGGTCTGCGTAGACTCTGGTCCTGGACAAGACAGATGTTTTTATTAGCTTTTATTTACTGTGTTGTCTATTAATTGTCCAAATGCAATTAATAGACACCACTTTCCCACTCTATATTGATATAGAATTTTCACCAATGCCTTACTCTATGTAATTCCCAAACATTCTAAGAATTTATGAAAACTGTGAAAATGACCATATCTAAGTGCTCGCTTGTCAGAAAATGTTAAAGAAAATGTTATATTCTTCCTGGGGGTGTGCACTACCAGTCAAAAGTTTTAGAACACCTACTCATTCAAGGGTTTTTCTTTATTTTTTACTATTTTCTACATTGTTGAATAATAGTGAAGACATCAAAACTATGAAATAACATATATGGAATCATGTAGTAACCAAAAAAGTGCTAAACAAATCAAAATATATTTTATATTTGAGATTCTTCAAATAGCCACCCTTTGCCTTGATGACAGCATTGCACACTCTTGGCATTCTCTCAACCAGCTTCACCTGGAATGCTTTTTCAACAGTCTTGAAGGAGTTCCCACGTATGCTGAGCACTTGTTGGCTGCTTTTCCTTCACTCTGCGGTCCAACTCATCCCAAACCATCTCAATTGGGTTGAGGTCGGGGGATTGTGGAGGCCAGGTCATCTGATGCAGCACTCCATCACTCTCCTTCTTGGTAAAATAGCCCTTACCCAGCCTGGAGGTGTGTTGGGTCATTGTCCTGTTGAAAAACAAATGATAGTCCCACTAAACCCAAACCAGATGGGATGGCGTATAACTGCAGAATGCTGTGGTAGCCATGCTGGTTAAGTGTGCCTTGAATTCTAAATAAATCACAGTGTCACCAGCAAAGCACCCCCACACCATAACACCTCCTCCTCCATGCTTTACGGTGGGAAATACACATGCGGAGATTATCCGTTCACCCACACCACGTCTCACAAAGACACGGCAGTTGGAACCAGAAGTCTCAAATTTGGACTCCAGGCCAAAGGACAAATTTCCACCGGTCTAATGTCCATTGCTCATGTTTCTTGGCCCAAGCAGGTCTCTTCTTCTTATTGGTGTCCTTTAGTAGTGGTTTCTTTGCAGCAATTCGACCATGAAGGCCTGATTCACACAGTCCCCTCTGAACAGTTGATGTTGAGATGTGTCTGTTACTTGAACTCTGTGAAGCATTTATTTGGGCTGCAGTTTCTGAGGCTGGTAACTCTGATGAACTTATGCTCTGCAGCAGAGGTAACTCTGGGTCTTCCATTCCTGTGGCGGTCCTCATGAGAGCCAGTTTCATCATGGCTCTTGATGGTTTTTGCGACTGCCCTTGAAGAAACTTTTAAAGTTCTTGAAATGTTCAGTATTGACTGACCTTCATGTCTTAAAGTAGTGATGGACTGTCATTTCTCTTTGCTTATTTGAGCTGTTCTTGCCATAATATGGACTCGGTCTTTTACCAAATCTGGCTATCTTCTGTATACCCCCCCTACCTTGTCACAACACTGATTGGCTCAAACACATTAAGAAGGAAATAAATAAATAAATTCCACAAATTAACTTTAAGAAGGCACACCTGTTAATTGAAATGCATTCCAGGTGACTACCTCATGAAGCTGGTTGAGAGAATGCCAAGAGTGTGCAAAGCTGTCATCAAGGCAAAAGGTGGCTATTTGAAGAATCTCAAATATAAAATATATTTTGATTTGTTTAACAGTTTTTGGGTTACTACATGATTCCATATGTGTTATTTTATAGTTTTGATGTTTTCACTATTATTCTACAATGTAGACAATAGTAAAAATAAAGAAAACCCTTGAATGAGTAGGTGTGTCCAAACTGTTGACTGGTAGTGTACACATGTTGTACTGCTAAACTGACTCACCAACGGACCGCTGGCAACAATATAACTATATATCCCGGCTGGCTTTCAAGACGTATCTTATTCATGTTAAGTAATCTCAGACTCTCTCTCTCTCTGCATTCATTCAATTCAAAGGGCTTTATTGGCATGGGAAACATATGTTAACATTGCCAAAGCAAGTGAAATAGATCATAAACAAAAGTGAAATAACAAATCAGAAATTATCAGTAAACATTAAACTCACAAAAGTGTCAAAAGAATAGAGACATAACAAATGGCATATGTCAATGTACAGATGTAATGATGTGCAAATAGTTGAAGTACAAAAGGGAAAAGAAACAGACAGGTAAATATAGTTTATTTACAATGGTGTTTGTGCTTCACTGGTTGCCCTTTTTTTGTGGCAACAGGTCACAAATCTTGTTGCTGTGATGGGACTCTTCTCTAGGTTCATCTCTCTGTAGGTGATGGGTTTGTTATAGAAGGTTTGGGAATCGCTTCCCAAACCTTCTATAACAAACTGCTCTTTAACGGCTTGTGATAATTAGCGGGTATCATCCTAATTCTGCTCTGCAATGCATTCTTTGGTGTTTTACGTCAGGGCTGCACGATATATCGTTTCAGCATCGACATTGCGATGTATGCATCCGCAATAGTCACATCGCAGAACGTGCGATTTAGTAAGGTAAACATATATCAGTCTACAATATATATTTTTTAAAATGTTAAACTAGCATTATATCTGTCTGATATAACGTAATTTACTCCGATTTATGGGTTATTGGATACACATTTTATTATTATTATTATTTTTATTATTTTAAACACGGAGTTCGTTGCTGCACGTGGTTGACATGCAGGCTCTGCTTGCGCGTGACGAAATGATGAGCGAGGAACAGGCAAAAAATACCGAAATTGAGAATTTGGTTGCAAAAATAAATGCATCGTCAATTATATGGAAATATTTCGGCTACAGACAGGATGATGTTGACCAAAAACAGGTACTTTGTCGAGAGTGCCTTGCAATTGTTGCCGCAACATGAGGCAACACGACCAATTTGTTCGATCATTTAAGGCGGCACCACAAATCTTCGTATGACGAGTGCAAAGCATCTCAATGCCCTCCAAAGCAAAAATCTATTTCGGATGCCTTTGCTAGTATTACACCATACGAGAAAGGTTCCAAACGGCATAGAGAAATCACAGATTCAATAACATTTCACGTCGCCAAAGACGTGGTACCAATTAACACGGTTTTAAAAACATGATCCGGTCGCTTGACAAGCGGTATGTAATGCCATCACGCAACTATTTTTCTCAAGTTACCATGCCAGAGTTGTACGAGAAATGCAAGGCACAAGTTGAAACAGAGCTGTCACAAGTGGAATATTATACAGCAACAACGGACTTGTGGTCCAGCCGGACAACGGAGCCCTACAGAAGTCTGACCGTACACTTTATTACATTTACATTTTAGTCATTTAGCAGACGCTCTTATCCAGAGCGACTTACAGGAGCAATTAGGGTTAAGTGCCTTGCTTAAGGGCACAGACAGATTCTTCACCTAGTTGGCTCGGGGATTAGAACCAGCGACCTTTCGGTTACTGGCACAACGTTCTTAACCACTAAGCTACCTGACGCCCCAGTCTACAATATATATTAATGAGGACTTCCACCTGAAAAGTCGCTGTTTGTAAACTGCATTTTTCCCCAGAGGATCATACATACATCCTGTATTTTTTTCATATCGCAATATTTATCGCAGAAAAACAAAATATCGCAATGTCAGTTATTTCCAATATCGTGCAACCCTATTTTACGTTGTACATAGAGGATCTTTTTGGGGCGTTTTCACACATAGTTTTCAGCTATAGTTCGAATCAGAGTTCGACTATTGGTTATATTGTATTTTTTTCAGTCAGGTTGGTTTCACAATGCCAAATGTCAAATGAACAAAAATTGCTAAGCAGATCCATGTGTCCATGCAAGCCATTTGTTTATTGGACAAAACATGCTGAAGTTAAATCCATTTATGATAATCATGAAGCATCACTTGTGTGTCCCAATCAGGCATTTATGGTAGAGTGGCCAGACTGAAGTCACTCCTCAGTAAAAGGCACATGACAGCCGGCTTGGAGTTTGCCAAAAGGCACCAGATTCTCTGGTCTGATGAAACCAAGATTGAACTATTTGGCCTGAATGCCAAGCGTCACATCTGGAGGAAACCTGGCACCATCCCTACGGTGAAGCATGGTGGTGGCAGCATCATGCTGTGGGGATGTTTTTCAGCAGCAGGGACTGGGAGACTAGTCAGGATCGAGGCAAAGATGAACGGAACAAAGTACAGAGAGATCCTTGATGAAAATCTTCTCCAGATCACTCAGACTAGGGGCGAAGGTTCACCTTCCAACAGGACAACGACCCTAAGCACACAGCCAAGACAACATTTTACATTTACATTTTAGTCATTTAGCAGATGCTCTTATCCAGAGCGACTTACAGTAGTGAGTGAGTACATTTTCATAAATATTTTTCATACTGGTCCCTTGTGGGCATCGAAACCCACAACCCTAGCGTTGCAAGTGGCATGCTCTACCAACTGAGCTACACGGGACCACAGGTGTGGCTTCGGGACAAGTCTCTGAATGTCCTTGAGTGGCCCAGCCAGAGCCTGTACTTGAACCTGATCAAACATCTCTGGAGAGACCTGAAAATAGCTGGGCAGCAACGCTCCCCATCCAACCTGACAGAGCTTGAGAGGATCTGCAGAGAAGAATGTGAGCTACTCCCAAAATACAGGTGTGCCAAGCTTGTAGCTTCATACCCAAGAAGACTCGAGGCTGTAATCGCTGCCAAAGGTGCTTCAACAAAGTACTGAGTATTTTATAAATTAGCAAAAGTTGATAAAAAAACAGTTTTTGCTTCATCATTATGGGGTATTGTGTGTAGTTTGATGGGGGGGGGGGGGGGGGGGTGGGACGACAAGTGAATCCATTTTAGAATAAGGCAAAATGTGGAAAAAGTCAAGGGGTCTGAATACTTTCCGAATGCACATCCCCGGTATAGCCCCCGTCTCCCCTAATCTTGATCAGATGCGCTCATAAATGCGCTGCTACTCACATAATGTTTCAGAGATATCAGGTTATGATGCTGTGTGGATTTCATAAACCAACAATAATTCGCGACTCTGGTTATTTTTCTGTGTTTGGTCCAGATTGCGTTCTCACCTGAAGCAAACCGCACCACAGTGCGAATTGAATCGGACCCAGACCACACTTTTTGAGCGAACTGCTGTGAATATTTTAGTGCGCTCCGGAGTACGGATAAAGTTTTCGCACCAGTCCAAACAAACCGAACTAATGGGGTAAACCCAGCACAGTTCAGAAATGCCGCACCAAACCAATTTGGTGTGAAAGGACCCTAAGATTTGTAATTGATCATGTATATGTTTTTGCTGTTTGTTCTTTGTTTTAGGGCCAAAAAGATTGGAGAAGTGGTTTATTCCTACGTCTCCATTTTGGATGGATACCGTAGCTCTTCGTGTTTAGTGTGTTTGTTTAGTGTGTTCCAATTTCCCAGAAGTGGTTAGATTCTATGGATTCTTCAATTCTGAAGTACTGTTCCTTATTTTTCCTTAGTGTATTTCTGTACTGTTTTAGTTTTTAACCATAGTGAATTTCTCTCTCTCTCTCTCTCTCTCACTCTTTCCCTGTTTCTCCTCTCTCTCTATCGCTCTGCATTTCTCTCTCTCTCTATCTATGCATCTCTCTTGACATCTGTGGTCCTCTGTAGCTCAGCTGGTAGAGCACGGCACTTGTAACGCCAAGGTAGTGGGTTCGATCCCCGGGACCACCCATACACAAAAATTTATTCACGCATGACTGTAAGTCGCTTTGGATAAAAGCGTCTGCTAAATGGCATATTATTATTATTATCTCTCTCTCTCCATTTAATTGTTCTCCTCTCTCTCTGTATTTCTCTCTCGACATCTGTCTCTCTCTCTGCATCACTTGCTCGCTCTCTCCCTCTCTCCATCTCGTTGTTGCTCCTCTCTCTCTGCCTCTCTCTCCCTGTTTCTCCTTTCTCTCCCTCTATTTCTCTATGTTTCTATCTCTCTCTGCATCTCTTTCTCTCAGCATCTCTCTCTCGCTCTACCCCAACACTTGCCACACTGGCCCTGGTGTACGTCATAGTATACGCAAGCAGCCCTACCGCCTATGGGCGCTCTGTAATGTCTAGTGTACCGCGCGCTCTGCTCGCTCTCCCATTCAATAGAATTATTAACGGAGCTGTTAGCTCGGAAAGTGCCGGTCTCGCTCTACTTTTCTCCCTCTCGCCTCCCTCTCTTTTTTGGAATAACACTGTGTTTTCATCATGCTTGAAGTTGAAGGTAGGGCTTGCTTTAATTTTTATCACACATCTTTCTGTTGCTATTTTAACTGACAATTGAGGGAAATTATGCCGCGATGCTTTACCGTTCTCTCCTTGTTGTTCCCATAGAGTTCCTTTACAATCGAGGATGGATTCGTAACGAAATACGATGTATGGTTGTAACCGTTAGTAGATTATAATACAATTGGATATTCGAGTAGATGAATAACTGAGAAGAAGACAAAATGTGCTCCTTTATTGCGTATTGTTTAAAGGTGGGTCTACAGTGTGCGTAATGGTGAGGCTGGATTTCATCAATGGAGCCGCTCTGTGCATTTAAATTGGCGTGTAGCCTACACAATAGCGACGTCCAATGCTGGATAGAGACTTTTACTATGTTGGTATCCACAAATTGAGACAATATAAGAGGCTAGTTAGTTAGTGTTCAAGTAGGTTGTGTGTAGCCTATGGACGTTTATGAAAAATATATTTGCACACAGGTGAGGACTTGTGATATTGCGCTCTGTGGCTCTGAGACCCCAGTGACGTCGTCTTCACTTGAATCCTGAAAAAGATCAGTTAAACTGAACTAGTCCATGGCCCTAATAGATGGGCTTGGTTTAGGGGCAGTTTGGGGGAGAGGTGAGAGATTTTGGAAACAGGCCGGGTTTGGGATCATAAGGAGAGAGGTGTTTGGTTTAGGGGGAGAGAGTGGGGAGGGGGAGAGGGCTTGCTCAGGGGTAGAAGGGACGGAGGGGTAGAGTAAGGAAGGAGATGGGGAGAGGAATCTGACACTGATAGAGGCTTACCAGACTAAGGATATGATGGGCTTGGTTCAGGAAGGACATCATCAAAGAGAGAAAATCTATAGAGAGATGGTAGGAGAGAGGGAGGGGGGGGGGGGGGAGGAACTTCAAAGAGAAAGTAATCTCTCTTGGACAGATTCTCGTGGACATGAAACGGTGAGAAAGGAAATTACAAACTTTCTCGAAATAATTTTAAATAAGAGAGAGCAGTGTTAGTTAGATACTGGTTTCTCCCTCAGGTCTGTGTTGTCATGAGTTCATTCTGAATTTTCTTCAATTTACGACACTACTGCTACTACTGCTACTACTACTAATACTACTGCTTCTACTACTGCTGCTACTATAACTACTACTACTAATTATACTACTACTACTGCTGCTGCCTCTACTGTATTACTACTACTACTGCTGCTAATGCTACTACTGCTACTACTACTACTACTACTACTGCTGCTAATGCTACTACTACTACTACTACTACTACTACTACTACTGCTACTACTGCTGCTGCTGCTACTACTACTACTACTACTACTACTACTACTACTACTACTATACTACTACTACTACTACTGCTATACTACTACTACTACTACTACTACTACTACTTATTCTACTACTACCACTACTGCTGCTACTGCTACTACTACTTCTGCTACTACTACTACTACTGCTACTACTACTACTACTACTACTATACTACTACTACTACTACTGCTATACTACTACTACTACTACTGCTACTACTACTTATTCTACTACTACCACTACTGCTGCTACTGCTACTACTACTACTACTGCTGCTACTACTACTACTACTACTGCTACTGCTGCTACTACTACTACTACTGCTACTACTACTACTGCTGCTACTACTACTACTGCTACTACTGCTGCTACTACTACTACTACTGCTACTACTACTACCGCTGCTGCTAGTACTACTACTGCTACTACTACTACTACTACTACTGCTACTACTACTACTGCTGCTACTACTACTACTGCTACTACTGCTGCTACTACTACTACTACTGCTACTACTACTACCGCTGCTGCTAGTACTACTACTGCTACTACTACTACTACTACTACTACTACTACTACTACTACTGCCTCTACTGTATTACTACTACTGCTGCTAATGCTACTACTACTACTGCTACTACTACAACTACTACTACTACTACTACTACTACTGCAACTACAACTACTGCTGCTACTACTACTACTACTACTGCTACTACTTCTACTACTACTTATACTACTTATTCTACTACTACTACCACTACTGCTGCTGCTACTGCTACTACTACTACTTCTACTGCTTCTACTACTACTGCTGCTACTACTACTACTACTACAGTGAGGGAAAAAAGTATTTGATCCCCTGCTGATTTTGTACGTTTGCCCACTGACAAAGAAGTGATCAGTCTATAATTTTAATGGTAGGTTTATTTGAACAGTGAGAGACAGAATAACAACAACAAAAATCCAGAAAAACACATGTCAAAAATGTTATAAATTGATTTGCATTTTAATGAGGGAAATAAGTATTTGACCCCCTCTCATTCAGAATGATTTCTGGCTCCCAGGTGTCTTTTATACAGGTAAGGAGCTGAGATTAGGAGCACACTCTTAAAGGGAGTGCTCCTAATCTCAGTTTGTTACCTGTATAAAAGACACCTGTCCACAGAAGCAATCAATCAATCAGATTCCAAACTCTCCACCATGGCCTAGACTAAAGAGCTCTCCAAGGATGTCAGGGACAATATTGTAGACCTACACAAGGCTGGAATGGGCTACAAGACCATCACCAAGCAGCTTGGTGAGAAGGTGACAACAGTTGATGCGATTATTCACAAATGGAAGAAACACGAAATAACTGTCAATCTCCCTCGGCCTGGGGCTCCATGCAAGATCTCACCTCGTGGAGTTGCAATGATCATGAGAACGGTGAGGAATCAGCCCAGAACTACACGGGAGGATCTTGTCAATGATCTCAAGGCAGCTGGGACCATAGTCACCATGAAAAAATTGGTAACACACTACGCCGTGAAGGACTGAAATCCTGCAGCGCCCGCAAGGTCCCCCTGCTCAAGAAAGCACATATACAGGACCGTCTGAAGTTTGCCGATGAACATCTGAATGATTCAGAGGAGAACTGGGTGAAAGTGTTGTGGTCAGATGAGACCAAAATCGAGCTCTTTGGCATCAACTCAACTCGCCGTGTTTGGAGGAGGAATGCTGCCTATGACCCCAAGAACACCATCCCCACCATCAAACATGGAGGTGGAAACATTATGCTTTGGGGGTGTTTTTCTGCTAAGGGGACAGGACAACTTCACCGCATCAAAGGGACGATGGACGGGGCCATGTACCGTCAAATCTTGGGTGAGATCCTCCTTCCCTCAGCCAGGGTATTGAAAATGGGTCGTGGATGGGTATTCCAGCATGACAATGACCCAAAACACACATCCAAGGCAACAAAGGAGTGGCTCAAGAAGAAGCACATTAAGGTCCTGGAGTGGCCTAGCCAGTCTCCAGACCTTAATCCCATAGAAAACCTGTGGAGGGAGCTGAAGGTTCGAGTTGCCAAACGTCAGCCTCAACCTTAATGACTTGGAGAAGATCTGCAAAGAGGAGTGGGACAAAATCCCTCCTGAGATGTGTGCAAACCTGGTGGCCAACTACAAGAAACGTCTGACCTCTGTGATTGCCAACAAGGGTTTTGCCACCAAGTACTAAGTCATGTTTTGCAGAGGGGTCAAATACTTATTTCCCTCATTAAAATGCAAATCAATATATTACATTTTTGACATGCGTTTTTCTGGATTTTGTTGTTGTTATTCTGTCTCTCACTGTTCAAATAAACCTACCATTAAAATTATAGACTGATCATGTATTGTCAGTGGGCAAACGTACAAAATCAGCAGGGTATCAAATACTTTTCCCCCTCACTGTATACTACTACTACTACTACTTCTACTACTACTACTGCTGCTCTTGTCCAGAGCGACTTACAGTTAGTTAGTGCATACATTTTTCATACTGGCCCCCCGTGGGAATCGAACCCACAACCCTGGCGTTGAAAGCGCCATGCTCTACCAACTGAGCTACAGGAGGCCCCAACGTTTCAAAAAGGTTTTTTCTAAGCTTTTCTATGACGTGAACTAATGAATAGGTCTGGTAAACATGTTCGGTTCTTCTGCTTTGAAAGTGGAGGCGCCAGATTGAAAATACTGTGGCAAATGTAGTCTCGCCACATGTTTTCCGCCAGTTCTGATACTGCTACTTTTACAATGTCAGTTATATCACACCATTGTTGTGAACTTGTATTCCAATTTGTTGGCACAGTAAGTGTGACGTGGTCTAGGAAAACAAGCTGCATTGACAAACCTGGGTTTATTTTGGACTGAATGAAGGATCAGTTTTGTGGGTTTCTATTGTGGCGAATTATTATTAATGAACTGTAGAGTTTAATGGACTATGAGGTAGAACTGGGTTAATCAAGAGCATAAAGTTAGAATTGTTTGTTACTGGGCCAGGAATTGTATTGGGTCATTTAATTTCACTGTGTGGGTGAGTAGAGAGGGAATCTGCCCTAGGGTCAGATTGCTTGTTCTTACTTAGATCCATGGTTGTCTTATCATATCAAAGACTGAAACTGGCTTGGGCCGTTTGTTTTTGTCTTCAAACACAGTGAAAAGAGCCAGGGTTGAACAGAGTTTAAACTAAACATGAGTGTTTTTGCAAGATAAGGATTGATTGATTGTAGTACTCTGAACTTAATGAAAGTTGAGTTTAGCCGCTCTCAGAGACAAAGGAAGTGGGCGGAGCAATAAAAGAGCGGGAAAACTGAAGAGGACTATATAAGATGGAGGGAAACCGTAAGGGGGTGTGCCACTGCAGATTGTTATCGGCTTTGTTGAAAACTTTAATAAAGTCATTTTCTTGATGCAACAAAAACTCTGTAAGACCTTATTTGTAATATAGTATAGTGGTTATTTTCCACAACACTATTCCTCTCCTCCACCTCCTCTCCTCCACCTCCTCTCCACCTCCTCTCCTCCACCTCCTCTCCTCCACCTCCTCTCCTCCACCTCTCCTCCACCTCCTCTCCTCCACCTCCTCTCCTCCACCTCCTCTCCTCCTCTCCTCCACCTCCTCTCCTCCACCTCTCCTCCACCTCCTCTCCTCCACCTCTCCTCCACCTCCTCTCCTCCACCTCTTCTCCTCCACCTCCTCTCCTCCACCTCTTCTCCTCCACCTCTTCTCCTCCTCCTCTTGTCCTCCACATCCTCCTCTCCTCCTCTCCTCCACCTCCTCTCCTCCTCTCCTCCACCTCTCCTCCTCCTCTCCACCTCCTCCTCCTCTCCTCCTCTCCTCCACCTCCTCTTCTCCTCCTCCTCCTCTCCTCCCCCTCTCCTCCACCTCCTCTCCTCCACCTCTCCACCTCCTCCTCCTCTCCTCCTCTCCTCCACCTCCTCTCCTCCACCTCTTCTCCTCCTCTTCTCCTCCTTCTCTTCTCCTCCACCTCCTCTTCTCCTCCTCCTCCTCTCCTCCACCTCTCCTCCACCTCCTCTCCTCCTCCTCTCCACCTCCTCTTCTCCTCCACCTCCTCTCCTCCTCCTCCTCTCCTCAACCTCTTCTCATCTCTATGGATATGAAGGGAGAGCGAGTAGGTTGTTCTGAGACAGACACAAATAGAGAATGCTTTTTAAACTGTATTCACTGACTGACTTTTACCCACTTCTCTCACTCATCCTCTCTCTTTTACCCACTTCTCTCACTCCATCCTCTCTCTTTTACCCACTTCTCTCACCCATCCTCTCTTTTACCTACTTCTCTCACCCATCCTCTCTCTTTTATACCCTTCTCTTGTTCCATCCTTCTCTCAATTACTTTCCATTTCTCTCTCTCTCTTTCTCTCTATCACTAGTGAATGGGAATCCGACCAGTCAGCTGTCCACTACTGGCTCTGGGAAATCTCCAAGCCCCTCCCCTTCCAGCCCTGCTTCAGACCTCAGACCACGCAGGGTAAGACAACACACACACAGAGAAGAAACACAGACAGACAGACCCCCCTCCCCATGCTCTATAACACACTCCTTCTATGTTCTCAGGAAAACAACAAGGCCCAGTCTACAGCCTAGAGTCGCTAGAGAACGGAGAAACTACAAATCCCACAATCCTTAGAGTTTCAGAAGGGTCCGACCCTTCTGCTTTGGAATTCTGGAAATTCCAGGCTCACGTTTATAATTCCGACGATAATAGTTCCTTACTGATATTTCCTTGAATGTTTCTTCCTGTGTTGATAGTGTGTCAGTATTCTCTTGACGTTGGATACGGAGATCCCCTGATGGAGAGGCCACTGCCTTTGGTAGTGTGTCTCAACTGACAACTTATTCCCTGCATAGCGCACTACCGTCAGTCACTTGTCACCTTTAGATACTTGCTGTATAGTGGGTAGCCAGATAGTGGGCAAAGGTAGTGCACTATTTAGGGACTAGGGTGCAATGTGTTATCTAGCCACGGATAATGTATGTTAACTGTAGCTTAAAGCTAGCCACGGATAATGTATGTTAACTGTAGCTTAAAGCTGGCCACGGATAATGTATGCTGACTGTAGCTTAAAGCTGGCCACGGATAATGTATGCTGACTGTAGCTTAAAGCTGGCCACGGATAATGTACTAGAATATGCTGTAACGGGAGCATGCAACTCAAGTGGAAGACGTTTGCGTCCCAAATGGCAACCCTACACCCTATACAGTGAACAACTTCAGGGTGCTATTTTGGATACAGCCAATGCAGGGTGCTATTTTGGATACAGCCATTGCAGGGTGCTAGTTTGGATACAGCCAATGTTGTTTGTCTAAGATATGAGGAAAGACCTACTGTCGATAGGCTGTGTGTTGGTTATTCAGCCACAGACGCTAATGAGGTTCTAATGCTGTCCTCAATCCCAGGCCTTCCTCTTTCACTGCAGCGCTTTCAATTGTGTAACGCACACACACACACACACACACACAGTCACAGAGCTAGACGGTATAGGTTTTAATGAACTTTGGTGGGCATTGAGCTCAATAGATTTAATGCTTGGATACAGCTGAGCTGTGTGGATCTACCGGGTTTAATAACCACTAGCTGGGACGTGTTTAGGAGTAGGACTTTGTCTTACTGGCCTACAAACCGTGGTGTGTGTGTGTGTGTGTGTGTGTGCGTGTGTGTGTGTGTGTGTGTGCGTGCGTGCGTGCGTCTGTGCGTGCGTGTGGTGTGCAGAGTTTGATTGATCTGGTCAGGCATGACTAATCGAACGTGGAATCTGGCCCTCAAGCCTACTAAACAATTAGTCGATTATTGATTAGGATGACCCACTCTCCTCTCCCCTCCTCCTCCCTCCCCTCCCTCCTCTTTCCTCCTCTCCTCTGAATGTAGAGCCCTTAACGCTGTCTCACTGCCCCTCTGACCTTTACTGAATGTAGAGCCCTAAACGCTGTCTCACAGCCCCTCTGACCTTTACTGAATGTAGAGCCCTAAACGCTGTCTCACAGCCCCTCTGACCTTTACTGAATGTAGAGCCCTAAACGCTGTCTCACAGCCCCTCTGACCTTTACTGAATGTAGAGCCCTTAACGCTGTCTCACAGCCCCTCTGACCTTTACTGAATGTAGAGCCCTAAACGCTGTCTCACAGCCCCTCTGACCTTTACTGAATGTAGAGCCCTAAACGCTGTCTCACTGCCCCTCTGACCTTTACTGAATGTAGAGCCCTAAACGCTGTTTCACTGCCCCTCTGACCTTTACTGAATGTAGAGCCCTTAACGCTGTCTCACAGCCCCTCTGACCTTTACTGAATGTAGAGCCCTAAACGCTGTCTCACAGCCCCTCTGACCTTTACTGAATGTAGAGCCCTAAACGCTGTCTCACAGCCCCTCTGACCTTTACTGAATGTAGAGCCCTAAACGCTGTCTCACTGCCCCTCTGACCTTTACTGAATGTAGAGCCCTAAACGCTGTCTCACAGCCCCTCTGACCTTTACTGAATGTAGAGCCCTAAACGCTGTCTCACAGCCCCTCTGACCTTTACTGAATGTAGAGCCCTAAACGCTGTCTCACTGCCCCTCTGACCTTTACTGAATGTAGAGCCCTAAACGCTGTCTCACTGCCCCTCTGACCTTTACTGAATGTAGAGCCCTAAACGCTGTCTCACAGCCCCTCTGACCTTTACTGAATGTAGAGCCCTAAACGCTGTCTCACAGCCCCTCTGACCTTTACTGAATGTAGAGCCCTAAACGCTGTCTCACTGCCCCTCTGACCTTTACTGAATGTAGAGCCCTAAACGCTGTTTCACTGCCCCTCTGACCTTTACTGAATGTAGAGCCCTAAACGCTGTCTCACTGCCCCTCTGACCTTTACTGAATGTAGAGCCCTAAACGCTGTCTCACTGCCCCTCTGACCTTTACTGAATGTAGAGCCCTAAACGCTGTCTCACAGCCCCTCTGACCTTTACTGAATGTTCCACCAGCAAACAGCTGTTCTCTCTCCCCTCTCTCACGCACGCTGTGGTCAGCCAATGATCAGCCTACCAAGGAATGACTGAGGATCCTATTGGATAGTCAGTTAGGACTCCATATTACTTTTGTTCAATGAGTAAAGAAGATGGAAACCCCATTGGTCAGTCAGTTATGAATCAGACTCCCATTTGTCAGCAAGTATTTCCAGATCAGTGCAGGTGAAGGAGAGATGAAGGAAAGGAGAGGAGGAGAGGAGGACACTTTAGACTATTGAGATTTAGGAGAGTTGATGAGGAACGGAGAGGAAATCACTTTAGACTATTGAGATGCACCCCACAGACTGTCTGTTCTACTTTTCACTACTGAGTAACCTGGCAACCAGGACTCATCAGACAAGGACTAGAGAGAGCAGGTTGATAAAACTATTTCCATCTCTCTGGGTGGCCTCATAACATCAGTTATTAAACTTTTCAGTCTTAGTGAATCAGGAGAGTTGGAGTGTATATCTGGGCTGGAGATGTTATTATTCAGCTGTCTTTGTGTTGCTGTGACACCCTGTAAGCCTGGGGAGCATAGCTCTGCTGAGGAATGGGCTAGAGATAGGCTAAAGATAGGCTAAAGTATTCCTTCTAACCCCCCCCCCCCCCCCCCCCCAAATTGTAAAGTGGTTATCCCACTGGCTATAGGGTGAACGCACCAATTTGTGAGTCGCTCTGGCTAAGAGCGTCTGCTAAATGACGTTAATGTGCCCTTGAGCAAGGCACTTAACCCTAATTGCTCCTGTAAGTCGCTCTGGTTAAGAGCGTCTGCTAAATGACTAAAATGTAAATGTAAATGAATGGAGGCTCACATATCAGATAATTATAGAAGGAAGGCTCACTATCACTTCCTCTTCCCTTCTCTCGCTCTCTCTCTCTTCGTCGCTCTCTCTCTCTCTCTCTCTCTCTCTCTCTCTGTAAGTCGCTTTGGATAAAAGCGTCTGCTAAATGGCATATTATATTATATTATTATTATATTATTATATTATATATCAAAATTGGGTTTGTTTTCAAATTCTTTGTGGATCTCTGTAATTTGAGGGAAATATGTGTCTCTAATATGGTCATACATTTGGCAGGAGGTTAGGAAGTGCAGCTCTATCTATCTGTCTCTCTCCCTCTCTCTCTCTCTCTCTCTCTCTCTCTCTCTCTCTCTCTCTTCTCTCTATCTCTCTCTCTCTCTCTCTCTCTCTCTCTCTCTCTCTCTCTCTCTCTCTCTCTCTCTCTCTCTCTCTCTCTCTCTCTCTCTATTTTTCTCTCTCTCTCTCTATATCTATCTGTCTCTCTCTCCTCTCTCTCTCTCTCTCTCTCTCTCTCTCTCTCTCTCTCTCTCTCTCTCTCTCTCTCTCTCTCTCTCTCTCTTCATCTCTCGCTCTCTCTCTTTCTCTCTCTCGCTCTTCGTCTCTCTCTCTCATCTCTCTCTCTCTCTCTTTCTCTCTCTCTCTCTCTTCATCTCTCTCTATCTCTCTCTATTTCCGTCTCTCTCTCTCTCTTCATTTCTCTCTCTCTCTTTTCATCTATCTCTCTCTTCATCTCTCTCTCTCTTCGTCTCTCTCTCTCTCTCTCTCCTTGTTTCTTTCTCTCTCTCTCTTTCTCTCTCTCGCTCTTCGTCTCTCTCTCTCTCGCTCTTCGTCTCACTCTCTCTCTTCGTCTCTCTCTCTCTGTCTCTATCTCTCTCTTCGTCTCTCTCTCTCTCTGTCTATCTCTCTCTCTCTCTCTTCGTCTCTCTCTCTCTCTTCATCTCTCTAGCAGAACGTCCGCTCATGCTCATATTGAGGTTGTTTTTAAGGTTAACTACAGTATATACAGTTCAGTACGTTCCTGGGTACAGACAATAATGTGTATTTTTAGTAGGTCTCTCTCTCTCTCTCTCTCTCTGAATGCTGAGAGACAGAACAGTACCCACCCACACATGAACACACTAGCCCTTAACAGTAGTATAATGCCATTTCCACTGGTAAACAGTATGACCTAATAGAAACCCTGGCTGCTCACATCATGCAGGTTCACTTTCAGACTAATGGCTTTTCCCTTCCAGCCACTTAGTAATTGGTTATACTGTATGTAGCCTAGCCTACATTGTCTAGTAGTTTATTATGGAGCCTTGGAGCTACTTGGTTATGTGGGTTACATGTAGAATAGAGTACAACAGTATGGTTCAGTACAGTAGAGTACAGCAGTATGGTTCAGTGCAGTAGAGTTATCTCCCTCTCTCTTCTCTCCATCTCTCCATCTCTCCTCCCTCCATCTCTCCCTTTCCTCTCTTCTCTCTTCTCTCCATCTCTCCCTTTCCTCTCTTCTCTCTTCTCTCCATCTCTCCTCTCTCCATCTCTCTTCATCTCTCCATATCTCTCCCTCTCCATCGTTCTCCCTCCTTTCTCCGTCTCTCCATCTCTCCTCTCTCAATCTCTCCCTATCCTCTCTCCTCTCTCCTCTCTGCATCTCTCCCTCTCCATCTTTCCCTCTCCTTTCTCCATCTCTCCTCTCAATCTATCCCTCTCCTCTCTCCATCTCTCCTCTCTCCATCTCTCCCTTCTCCTCTCTCCATCTATCCTCTCTCCATTTCTCCTCTCTCCATCTCTCCATCTCTCCATCTCTCCTCTCCATCTCTCCCCACCTCTTTTTCATCCCTCTTTTTTCTCTCCATATCTCTCCCACTATCTTTCTCTTTCTCGCCACGTCTTCTCTCTTTCTCTCCTACACCTTTTCACCTCTCTTTCTCTCCTACACCTTTTCACCTCTCTTTCTCCCCTACACCTTTTCACCTCTCTTTCTCTCCTACACCTTTTCACCTCTCTTTCTCTCCTACACCTTTTCACCTCTCTTTCTCTCCTACACCTTTTCACCTCTCTTTCTCTCCTACACCTTTTCACCTCTCTTTCTCTCCCTCTCTTTCTCTCCTACACCTTTTCACCTCTCTTTCTCTCCTACACCTTTTCACCTCTCTTTCTCTCCTACACCTTTTCACGTCTCTTTCTCTCCTACACCTTTTCACCTCTCTTTCTCTCTCTCGCTTTCTCTCTGGCTCACAGGAAATGGACTGTTAGTTTTCCCTGTGTCACACACACACGCACACACACACAAACACACCCTGTGACGTATTCTTGCTGCTGCTGGTTAAACCAGTGTGATGAGTGATGTGTTTATAATCCTCTCTAAACTACAAGACTGGTTTCTTCTGTTCTATTCTACTCACAACTGCTTTCCTTCTGTACATTTACTCTTGAGAGAGAAAATACACTTTAATGTGTGTGTGTGAGTTGGAATGCCATTGTATGGCAGTATCTCTCTCTCTCTCTCTCTCTCTCTCTCTCATCCTCCTCTCTCTCTGTCTCGCTCTCTCTGTCCATTCTCTCATCAGTCATGTGTCAGTGTCTCATCACCTAGAACAATCAGTCATGTGTCAGTGTCTCATCACCTAGAACACCATCCACTGAGTTGCATGCTCCTCTCATTCTCTGTTTGGTTATTTACATCTGTGTGTAACCAGGTGTGTAACCAGGTGTGTAACCAGGTGTGTAACCAGATGAATGTGGAGCTCAAATCCACCTGCACATTTGTGTGTGTTGTTGTTGTTCTTGCATCTGTTACTTTGTGTACATTTCTTCATCCACAATGAGTCACAATAGATGTTGTTGTTTGTCTTTTATTGTATTGATGAAACAATAAGAGAAACAGCAAACCAGACACAATCTCTCTCTATCTATCTATACACACTACCAGTCAAAAGTTTGGACACACCTACTCATTCAAGGGTTTTTCTTTCTTTTTAGTATTTTCTACATTGTAGAATAATAGTGAAGACATCAAAACTATGAAATAACACATATGGAATCATGTAGTAACCAAAAAAGTGTTAAACAAATCAAAATATATTTTAGATTTTTCAAAGTAGCCACTTTGCCTTGATGACAGCTTTGCACACTCTTGACATTCTTTCAACCAGCTTCATGAGGTGGTCACCTGGAATGCATTTCAATTAACAGGTGTGCCTTCTTAAAAGTTAATTTGTCTAATTTCTTTCCTTTTTAATGCGTTTGAGCCAATCAGTTGTGTTGTGACAAGGTAGGGGTGGTATACAGAAGATAGCCCTAGTTGGTAAAAGACCAAGTCCATATTATGGCAAGAACAGCTCAAATAAGCAAAGATAAACGACAGATTTCAAGAACTTTTAACGTTTCTTCAAGTGCAGTCGCAAAAACCATCAAGCACTATGATGGAACTGGCTCTCATGAGGACCGCCACAGGAAAGGAAGACCCAGAATTACCTCTGCTGCATAGGATAAGTTCATTAGAGTTAACTGCACCTCAGATTGCAGCCCAAATGAATGCTTCACAGAGTTCAAGTAACAGACACATCTCAACATCAACTGTTCAGAGGAGACTGCGTGAATCAGGCCTTCATGGTCAAATTGCTGCAAAGAAACCACTACTAAAGGACACCAATAAGAAGAAGAGACTTGCTTGGGCCAAGAAACACGAGCAATGGACATTAGACCGGTGGAAATCTGTCCTTTTGGTCTGATGAGTCCAAATTTGGGATTTTTGGTTCCAACCGCCGTGTCTTTGACGCAGAGTAGGTGAACTGATGCTCTCCGCATGTGTGGTTCCCACCGTGAAGCATGGAGGAGGAGGTGTTATGGTGTCGGGGTGCTTTGCTGGTGACACTGTCTGTGATTTATTTAGAATTCAAGGCACACTTAACCAGCATGGCTACCACAGCATTCTGCAGCGATACGCCATCCCATCTTGTTTGCGCTTAGTGGGTGTATCATTTGTTTTCAACAGGACAATGACCCAAAACACACCTCCAGGCTGTGTAAGGGCTATTTGACCAAGAAGGAGAGTGATGGAGTGCTGCATCAGATGACCTGGCCTTCACAATCCCCTGACCTCAACCCAATTGAGCTGGTTTGGGATGAGTTGGACCGCAGAGTGAAGGAAAAGCAGCCAACAAGTGCTCAGCATATGTGGGAACTCCTTCAAGACTGTTGAAAAAGCATTCCTCATGAAGCTGGTTGAGTGTGCAAAGCTGTCATCAAGGCAAAGGGTGGCTACTTTGAAGAATCTAAAATATATTTTGATTTGTTTAACACTTTTTTGGTTACTACATGATTCCATATATGTGTTATTTCATAGTTTTGATGTCTTCACCATTATTCTAGAATGTAGAAAATAGTAAAAATAAAGAAAAACCCTTGAATGAGTAGGTGTCCAAACTTTTGACTGGTAGTGTATATTCTCTCTCTCTCTCTCTTTCTCTCTCTTTCATCTAATGTCTTGGTTTGCTGCGGTCTCTGTTGTCTATGTATTTTATTTTATTTGTTGTCCATGTATTTTATTGTATTTGTTTCTTTTGTCGATGGGTCATTCATTTATTTTCTCTTGTCATTTCATTTTCATGTGTTTTATTTCCTAACCATTATCATTATCATTGTTCATTATCATTGTTCATGTGTCCGTTTCATATGGCGCTATGTTTTGTTCAAGGCGGTGTTATTTAATCCTGGTCCTGGGGACCCAAAGGGGTCATTTGGACATTTTTAGTTTTTGCCCTAGCAGTACAGCACACTATCACACTTGATTCAAATAATCAGCTCATCATCAAGCCTGTAGTTAATCAGGTGTGTAGTGCAAGGGCAAAAAACGAAATGTGTACCCTTTGGGTCCCCAGGACCAGGATTGGGAAACACTGGTTTATAGTTTGGGGGGGTAAACATTGTACATGTAGTTGTCTCTCCATACTCATTCACAAACCCTTAACACCACTAACAGTATTATTTCATGCATTCTTAAATCGTATTATTAGTAATATTAGTAATAATAATCGTTTTAGTAATAATATCGTAGGTATTATTATGATGAGTGTACTATGTATTAAATACATCAACAGTCAGATTTGTCTCCGTCTTTCCCAGAATTTCGAACTTCGTAAGCAAGTAGAATTACTTTCCCAGCATGTGTTTGTGTGTGTCTCCTAGGAGTTCCTGGCTGGGAGGAGTGTTTCAGTGAGATAACAGTGGTGAAACTGCAAACACACTTTCTCTTCCTCTCATCTTCTCTCCTATTATAGGTTTTACACACACACACACACACACACATTCTCTGTCTGTCTGTCGGTGCCATCCGCCCCGGTAGATCTGCATGAAAGAGTTTTAATTCATTTGAGTTTTAATTTATATGACGGCTGTTTTTTGTACTCCACTCCTCTCTACCTGCAGTTGAGATGAAGCTGTTGGTCCTCAATAAACACCTCCTTTAATAAAAACCCATCGATCGATCGATCAGAAAGTCTATCGCTTATTGATCCGTTGGGCTGTTTCCCAAATGTAACCCTATTCCCTATGACCCAGTAAACGTAGTGTAGGGTGCCATTTGGAACGTAGCCTCGGTCTGTTGTGTGACAGTGACTGTAGTCCGAGCAGCAGTGGTTTCAGTCATAGATAGTTGATAGTCATCACAATCTTTACGTTTTTTAATCCTAGTTGTTTTAGTGGTTTTATTGAACAGTGCACTCTTGGATCCAAAAGGGTTCTTCGACTGTTTCCATAGAAACCTC
Organism: Coregonus lavaretus; assembly: GCF_964263955.1. Taxonomy (NCBI): domain Eukaryota; kingdom Metazoa; phylum Chordata; class Actinopteri; order Salmoniformes; family Salmonidae; genus Coregonus; species Coregonus lavaretus. The sequence goes on along the minus strand of NW_028157908.1, from coordinate 12,692 downwards.
CACGTGGAACCCACAATGATTCTACCTGGAACCAAGAGGGTTCTACCTGGAACCAAAAAGGATTCTTCAAAGGATTCTCCTATGGGGACAGCCAAATAACCGTTTTAGATTCTAGATAGATAGCACCTTTTTTGCTAAGGGTGTTTTCACAATTGGTCTCTTTCAGACAATTTTTGTAAACTCAGTGCGGTTCGCTTATTTTTTTGTGCAATGTGAGCACTCCAATGGAACTCAGACCTCTCAATAGAGCCCCTGAAGCAAACCGAACTGAGACCATCTCGAGAGGTGGTCTGAGTTCGGTTCGCTTGAATTCAATCAATCAATCAATCAAATGTATTTATAAAGCCCTTTTTACATCAGCAGATGTCACATAGTGCTATACAGAAACCCAGCCTAAAACCCCAAACAGCAAGCAATGCAGATGTAGAAGCACGGTGGCTAGGAAAAACTTCCTAGAAAGGCAGAAACCTAGGAAGAAACATAGAGAGGAACCAGACTCTGAGGGGTGGCCATTCCCCTTCTGGCTGTGCCGGGTGGAGATTATAGCAGTACATGGCCAAAAGGCCAGATTTTTCAAACGTTCATAGATGACCAGCAGGGTCAAATAATAATCACAGTGGTTGTAGAGGTTGCAACAGGTCAGTACATCAGGAGTAAATGTCACTTGGCTTTTCATAGCCGGGCATTTAGAGGTTGAAATAACAGGTGCGGTAGAGAGAGAGAGAGTTGAAAACAGCAGGTCTGGGACAAGGTAACACGTCCGGTGAACAGGTCAGGGTTCCATAGCCGCAGGTAGAAGAGTTGAAACTGGATCAGCAGCACGACCAGGTGGACTGGGGACAGCCAGGAGTCATCAGGCCAGGTAGTCCTGAGGCATGGTCCTAGGGCTCAGGTCCTCCAGGAGGGGAGGGAGAGAGAGAGAGAGAGAATTAGAGGGAGCATACTTAAATTCACACAGGACACCAGATAAGGCAGGAGAATAACACCAGATATAGCAGACTGACCCTAGCCCCCCGGCACATAGACTATTGCAGCATAGATACTGGAGGCTGAGACGGGGGGGTCGGGAGACACTGTGGCCCTGTCCGACAATACCCCGGACAGGACCAACCAGGCAGGATATAACCCCACCCACTTTGCCAAAGCACAGCACCCACACAACCAGAGGGATATCAACAGACCACCAACCTACTACCCTGAGACAAGGCTGAGTATAGCCCTCAAATATCTCCTCCACTCAACAAGCCCGAGGGGGCGACAAACCGGACCGGAAGATCACGTCAGTGACTCAACCCACTCAAGTGATGCACCCCTCCTAGGGATGGCATGGAAAGCACCAGTAAGCCAGTGACTCAGCCCCCGTAATATGGTCAGAGTCAGAGAATCCCAATGGAGAGACGGGAACCGGCCAGGCAGAGACAGCAAGGGCGGTTTGTCGCTCCAGTGCCTTGCCGTTCACCTTCGCAACCCTGGGCCAGACTACACCCAATCATAGGACCTACTGAAGAGATGAGTCTTCAGTAAAGACTTAAAGGTCGAGACCGAGTCTGCATCTCTCACATGGATCGGCAGACCATTCCATAAAAATGGAGCGCTATAGGAGAAAGCCCTGCCTCCAGCTGTTTGCTTAGAAATTCTAGGGACAATAAGGAGGCCTGCGTCTTGTGACCGTAGCGTACGTGTAGGTACGTACGGCTGGACCAAATCGGAGAGATAGGTAGGAGCAAGCCCATGTAATGTTTTGTAGGTTAGCAGTAAAATCTTGAAATCAGCCCTTAACAGGAAGCCAGTGTAGAGAGGCTAATCAGCCCTAGCCTTAACAGGAAGCCAGTGTAGAGAGGCTAATCAGCCCTAGCCTTAACAGGAAGCCAGTGTAGAGAGGCTAATCAGCCCTAGCCTTAACAGGAAGCCAGTGTAGAGAGGCTAATCAGCCCTAGCCTTAACAGGAAGCCAGTGTAGAGAGGCTATGGTTCCCTTTTATAGGGCAACACATCTCCCCAGGTTTGTTTGTTTAATTATTCCAGCACCACACACTACACTACTTCAACACATTTTCCCATAAACCCTCACGTTGGTGCCACAAAAGAGAGAAGATGACGATGTGCAGGTTTGCGGGAAAAAATGTTTGTTCTGTTTTTGGATATTGATTAACGATTGTCAAGGATACACAGAAATTCCAAAATATGTGTGGAGTTTTTAGTTCAGATTATTTGATTGCAATATGTGATCTATAGGCTGGGAGCTTCATAAGCGGTTTATTCGATTGTGTGGTTTGAATAGTGAGAAGACAACATAATGGGTCAGAATCACAACAGGTAGCAGCCTACATTTTTCAATTGGATGTACAATTTTCTATTACAGCATTATTTAATCTGCAGTTATTCTTCTGCTGTTTATTCGTAAAGTATTCAAACCCCTTGACTTTTTCCACATTTTGTTACGTTACAGCCTTATTCTAAAATGGATTAAAACGTTTTATTTCCTCATCAATCTACACACAATACCCCATAATAACAAAGCAAAAACAGGTTTTTATAAAATGTTGCAAATGTATAAATAAAACCCCCCCTGAAATATTACATTTACATAAGTATTCAGACCCTTTACTCAGTACTATGTTGAAGAGCCTTTGGCAGCGATTACAGCCTCAAGTCTTCTTGGGTATGGCGCTACACGCTTGGCACACCTGTATTTGGGGAGTTTCTCCCATTCTTCTCTGCAGATCCTCTCAAGTTCTGTCAGGTTGGATGGGGAGCGTCGCTGCACCGCTATTTTCAGGTCTCTCCAGAGATGTTCGATCGGGTTCAAGTCCGGTCTCTGGCTGGGCCATTCAAGGAAATTCAGAGACTTGTCTCGAAGCCACTCCTGTGTTGTCTTGGCTGTGTGCTTAGGGTCGTTGTGCTGTTGGAAGGTGAAACCTTCGCCCCAGTCTGAGGTCCTGAGCGCTCTGGAGCAGGTTTTCATCAAGGATCTCTCTGTACTTTGCTCCGTTCATCTTTCCCTCCATCCTGACTATTCTCCCAGTCCCTGCCACTGAAAAACATCCTCACAACATGATGCTGCCACCACCATGTTTCACCGTAGGGTTCACCAGGTTTCCTCCAGACGTGACACATTCTGGCCAAAGAGTTCAATCTTGGTTTCATCAGACCAGAGAATCTTGTTTCTCATGTTCTGAGAGTCTTTAGGTGCCTTTTGGCAAACTCCAAGCGGGCTGTCATTTGCCTTTTACTGAGGAGTGGCTTCCGTCTGGCCACTCTACCATAAAGGTATGGCAGCAGATCCACAAGGTCTGCCATGAGAGGTGACTGTGTAGTTCCCCTAAGGAAAAGCACCTTTAGTAAATCTGCTTTTTCTGTGAGAGCTTCCCATGTCTGGAATACACTGCCATCAGACACACACAACTGCACCACATATCACACTTTCACAAAATGCTTGAAGACATGGCTAAAGGTCAATCAGATTTGTGAACATGGTCCCTAGCTGTGTGTTGCCGCTTTCCATGTCTGTTGTCTGTAACTTGTGAGGTGTGGAAACATTTTGTTGCTTTTATGAATTTTGTCTTGCTGCTTTTTGTTCTATGTTGCTCGGTCTGTATGCTACGTCTTGCTTGTCCTATGTTGCTATGTCTGTATGCTATGTCTTGTTCTATGTTGTTATTGTCCATATTGTAATTGTTTTTAATAACCTGCCCAGGGACTGCGGTTGAAAATTAGCCGGCTGGCTAAAACCGGCACTTTTACTGAAACGTTGATTAATGTGCACTGTCCCTGTAAAAATAAACTCAAACTCAAACTCAAACTCAAAGGCCTGATTGGCGTAGTGCTGCAGAGATGGTTGTCCTTCTGGAAGGTTCTCCCAACTCCACAGAGGAACTCTGGAGCTCTGTCAGAGTGACCATTGGGTTCTAGGTCACCTCCCTGACCAAGGCCCTTCTCCCCTGATTGCTCAGTTTGGCCGGGTGGCCAGCTCTAGGAAGAGTCTTAGTGGTTCCAAACTTGTTCCATTTAAGAATGATGGAGACATTTTTTGGTACCCTTCCCCAGATCTGTGCCTCGATACAATCCTGTTTCGAAGCTCTACGGACAATTCCTTCAACCTCATGGCTTGGTTTTTGCTCTGACATGCGCTGTCAACTGTGGGACCTTAGATAGACAGGTGTGTGTCTTTCCAAATAATGTCCAATCAATTTACCACAGGTGGACTCCAATCAAGTTGTAGAAACATCTCAAGGGTGATCAATAGAAACAGGATGCACCATGAGTTCAATTTCGAGTCTCATAACAAAGGGTCTGAATACTTATGTAAATAAGGTATTTCTGTTTCTTATTTTTTTAAATAAATGAGCAAAAATGTCAAAACAACTGTTGCTTTGTCATTACAGGGTATTTTGTGTAGATTCATGACAGGAAAAAAAAGTAATTTAATCCATTTGAGAATAAGTCTGTAACCTAACAAAATGTGGAAAAAGTCAAGGGGTCTGAATACTTTCCGAAGGCACTGTATGTGAAAACACCCTAAGAGTTTGGTTGTGTGTGAGGTGGGCTGTAGCCCAGAATGGTCTTGGTGTGCGTGCCAAATGGCACCCTATTCCCTATATAGTGCACTACTTTTGACCAGGGCCCAGCACTATGGGGGAATAGAGCCATTTGGATTCACCCTCTGTCTGTTGCAGCAGCTCTCTCCAGACCTCTATCGACTAAACTGCCTGCACTCACTTCTCTCTCTCTCCCTCTCTCTCTCCCCCTCTCTCTCTCTGTTTCTCTCCCCCTCTCTCTCTCTGTTTCTCTCCCCCTCTCTCTCCCCCTCTCTCTCCCCCTCTCTCTCTCTCTCCCCCTCTCTCTCTCTGTTTCTCTCCCCCTCTCTCTCCCCCTCTCTCTCCCCCTCTCGCTCTGTTTCTCTCCCCCTCTCTCTCCCCCTCTCTCTCTGTTTCTCTCCCCCTCTCTCTCCCCCTCTCTCTCCACCTCTCTCTCTGTTTCTCTCCCTCCCCCTCTCTCTCCCCCTCTCTCTCCCCTCTCTCTCCCCCTCTCTCTCCCCCTCTCTCTCCCCCTCTCTCTGTTTCTCTCCCCCTCTCTCTCCCCCTCTCTCTCCCCCTCTCTCTCTCTGTTTCTCTCCCCCTCTCTCTCCCCCTCTCTCTCTGTTTCTCTCCCCCTCTCTCTCCCCCTCTCTCTCTGTTTCTCTCCCCCTCTCTCTCCCCCTCTCTCTCTGTTTCTCTCCCCCTCTCTCTCCCCCTCTCTCTCCCCCTCTCTCTCTGTTTCTCTCCCCCTCTCTCTCCCCCTCTCTCTCTGTTTCTCTCCCCCTCTCTCTCCCCCTCTCTCCCCCCCTCTCTCTCCCCCTCATCCCTCCATCTCTCTGAGGAGAAGAAAACAGTAGGCTGAACCCTTAGCTCTCCCAACCTGGAGACAGGAAGGATATACAGTATGTCCTTATATGGGCTTTCTCGGCTCGCTGGAAGTGTCATAAGCGCTGCTCTCTTGGAACAGTTTCCATAGCAACAGTATTTTGTTTCCCTCGGTGACAGGGATGGAAGCAGCGAGAGAGAGAAAAGATAGAACTAGAGCGAGAGAGAGAACAAGAGAATGAGAGAGAAAGAACAGAACAGGAAGAACGATGGAAGAAAAGTTTTGTCAACAAAGGATCTACTATTTTTGTAAGTGTAGCTAGATCGCCTCTCTGCAGAGCACAAAGAGTAAAGTTTTTCATATGACTCACTGACTCACTGACTGACTGACTCACTGACTGACTCACTGACTGACTGACTGACTCACTGACTGACTGACTCACTGACTGACTGACTGACTGACTGACTGACTGACTCACTGACTGACTGACTCACTGCCTCACTGACTGACTGACTGACTCACTGACTGACTGACTGACTGACTGACTGACTGACTCACTGACTCACTGACTGCCTCACTGACTGACTGACTGACTCACTGACTGACTCACTGACTGACTCACTGACTGACTGACCTGTTACAGCACTACAGATGTTGATTTTAGGAACACAAACGACAACAGGATGTGTATTTATTTAGTCCTTCCTGTCATATTTCTTAACATCTGGGGGTTGATCAGGAAGGTGAAACATTGAATATGATCAACCTGAGAACCGTACAGAACATTCAGGTAGAAACACAACATATAGAACAGACAGACATTCTTGGAATGGAAATGGCTTCCTGTCCTCGTCTTCTTTCCTGCGCTGACGTGTTTGATTGACAGGTTAGAGAAAACACCAGGCACAGCAGGCTTCCTCCGTGTAGCTTTCACCTGTCCTGTGTTGTTCTGATCAGTGCAGAGGGAAGACAGGAAACTGATTTGGGTCAATCTCAGTACGTCAATCATGAGGTCTCTTCTACAGTCAATATGACAGTCAACCTTTAAAGAGTTGCTGTCTTCTCACCTTTAAAGAGTTGCTGTCTTCTCACCTTTAAAGCGTTGCTGTCTTCTCACCTTTAAAGAGTTGCTGTCATCTCACCTTTAAAGAGTTGCTGTCGTCTCACCTTTAAAGAGTTGCTGTCTTCTCACCTTTAAAGTGTTGCTGTCTTCTCACCTTTAAAGCGTTGCTGTCTTCTCACCTTTAAAGTGTTGCTGTCTTCTCACCTTTAAAGCGTTGCTGTCTTCTCACCTTTAAAGCGTTGCTGTCTTCTCACCTTTAAAGCGTTGCTGTCTTCTCACCTTTAAAGCGTTGCTGTCTTCTCACCTTTAAAGCGTTGCTGTCTTCTCACCTTTAAAGCGTTGCTGTCTTCTCACCTTTAAAGCGTTGCTGTCTTCTCACCTTTAAAGCGTTGCTGTCTTCTCACCTTTAAAGCGTTGCTGTCTTCTCACACCTAGAAAAGTGTGGTTTCTTATTATTCTCTCTCACAAGGACCCAAGGACCCTCACCTTAGTGCATCTGACGGACAGACAGAGAGGAGAGGGAGAGGGTTGAGAAGGGTAGACAGAGAGAGGAGACTGGGAGAGGAGATGGAGAGATGAGGGTAGACAGAGAGAGGAGAGGAGACTGGGAGAGGAGATGGAGAGATGAGGGTAGACAGAGAGAGGAGAGGAGACTGGGAGAGGAGATGGAGAGATGAGGGTAGACAGAGAGAGGAGAGGAGACTGGGAGAGGAGATGGAGAGATGAGGGTAGATAGAGAGAGGAGAGGAGACTGGGAGAGGAGATGGAGTGATGAGGGTAGATAGAGAGAGGAGAGGAGACTGGGAGAGGAGATGGAGAGATGAGGGTAGACAGAGAGAGGAGAGGAGACTGGGAGAGGAGATGGAGAGATGAGGGTAGACAGAGAGAGGAGAGGAGACTGGGAGAGGAGATGGAGAGATGAGGGTAGACAGAGAGAGGAGAGGAGACTGGGAGAGGAGATGGAGAGATGAGGGTAGACAGAGAGAGGAGAGGAGACTGGGAGAGGAGATGGAGAGATGAGGGTAGACATAGAGAGGAGAGGAGACTGGGAGAGGAGATGGAGTGATGAGGGTAGACAGAGAGAGGAGAGGAGACTGGGAGAGGAGATGGAGAGATGAGGGTAGATAGAGAGAGGAGAGGAGACTGGGAGAGGAGATGGAGAGATGAGGGTAGACAGAGAGAGGAGAGGAGACTGGGAGAGGAGATGGAGACAGAGAGAGGAGAGGAGACTGGGAGAGGAGATGGAGAGATGAGGGTAGACAGAGAGAGGAGAGGAGACTGGGAGAGGAGATGGAGAGATGAGGGTAGATAGAGAGAGGAGAGGAGACTGGGAGAGGAGATGGAGACAGAGAGAGGAGAGGAGACTGGGAGAGGAGATGGAGACAGAGAGAGGAGAGGAGACTGGGAGAGGAGATGGAGACAGAGAGAGGAGAGGAGACTGGGAGAGGAGATGGAGAGATGAGGGTAGACACAGAGAGGAGACTGGGAGAGGAGATGGAGAGATGAGGGTAGAGAGGAGAGGAGACTGGGAGAGGAGGAATTGTACAGCGACATAATTCAGAACATGGGCCGTTCTTACACTGTTCTCCCTGTACACCAAGTCAGAACCGTAGGATAAATAAAGGGGGCATTTAAGCAGACTATTTTATTTTATTTAATTTATTTCACCTTTATTTAACCAGGTAAGACAGTTGAGAACAAGTTCTCATTTACAACTGTGACCTGGCCAAGATAAAGCAAAGCAGTGCGATAAAAACAACAGCAACACAGAGTTACATATGGGGTAAACAAAACGTACAGTCAATAACACAATAGAAAATATATATACAGTGTGTGCAAATGTAGTAAGTTATGGAGGTAAGGCAATAAATAGGCCATAGTGCAAAATAATTACAATTATAATTTAGTATTAACACTGGAGTGATAGATGTGCAGAAGATTATGTGCAAATAGAGATACTGGGGTGCAAATGAGCAAAATAAATATCAATGTAAATAACAATATGGGGATGAGGTAGTTGGGTGGGCTAATTTCAGATGGGCTGTGTACAGGTGCAGTGATCGATAAGCTGTTCTGACAACTGATGCTTAAAGTTAGTGAGGGAGATAAGTGTCTCCAGCTTCAGAGATTTTTGCAGTTCGTTCCAGTCATTGGCAGCAGAGAACTGGAAGGAATGGCGACCAAAGGAGGTGTTGGCTTTGGGGATGACCAGTGAGATATACCTGCTGGAACGCATACTACAATGAAAGCTCTCACAATATTCGATGATTACATTTCTCTAAAACAGGTTATAGGCTACTTGTGCACAACCAAGTCAGAACAGTAGGCGAAATTAAGATGGGAAAATAGACCAATTATTAGGGTGAGGCACATGGGCTACTAACAGCTTACTACACAACATACACTTAGTATTACTTTCTTAGCTACAGTATACATATCTCCCTGGCATATTACATCATTTATGCAGCAGCACATTGTTGTGCTGTGCTCACTTGAACAGGAAGGTGGCGCGGCGGTCCTTCGTGGGCAAATTTTGTCATCAAACTTTGTCTTCAAAGTCTGGCATTCTCTGGATTTATGGTGCTTTCAAGACATAGGTGATCTTCAGGTCGGAGCTCTAGAAAGAGGCCCGAGTTCCCGACTTACAATTCCGAGTTGGATGACCGTTCAAAACATATCTTCCCAGTCTGAGCTTGTTTTTTCCTGAGTTCCCAGTTGTCTTGAACTCACTGAAGTCAGATTTCCCAGTTCTGAGTTAACAGTTGTTTTGAGCGTGGCAGAAATCATGCTGGATTCACAGCATGGCCAATGTTGAATGTTTATCATTTTAAGCTTGGAAAAGAGACCCTTAAATCGAGAATTGGGACCACACACCCACTCCACTGAATAGCAGGCTAGTAATTGCTTTGCAATGCTTGCAGATAGCCACTGATTCCTTCCAAACCACTCATTGTTGAATTTGCGATTTCCAACTTGTTGTGTAATGTTTATGTCCAATGGCCGATGAGCACCGATACATTTTATCTATAATTTCTCTTCATATGACAAGGATTAAAAAGGATTTGCCAGTAGATTGTCGACATGATTCATAGTGATGACTGCTAGCTTAGATTTTGAAAGTATGATGTTGACATGATCAGTCCAATCAAAGCTACTGTAGATATGTGATTTATCTGTGGCCAATGACCTTGAGCCTTCTTGGATGGGCACTTCTAATGTAACTCTATGGCAGCACCCAAGAGGCTTGAATTTTCGAGCTCTACCCTTAGATTTTGCGGTGACGTAGTGTCCCCATGAGTGGCAGAACACTAAGCCAATCACGGCGCAACTAGAGGAGATTACCAACACCTACGCTCTGTATTGTCCGCTGGCTGCCCCTACACCACAGAAAGCACTGAGCTAGGCTGAAACACCTGCATTTTGGAGCTGCCTTACTCAAGAAAGCAAAAAAGAGACCATGTTTGTATGTAGACTGATATGTAACATGTATTAATGCCAAAATAACATGCAAAACAGGCAACAACAACAAAACAGTTGGGGCTCAAAACAGGTGGCTCTGCCCCACCTGCCCTGAATGACGGGTCACCACTGTGTAAAATAAATAACATTAGCCTATTTCTGTCATTTGTCCCAAAAAAATAACACACCTGCCCTGAATGACGGGTCACCACTGTGTAAAATAAATAACATTAGCCTATTTCTGTCATTTGTCCCAAAAAAATAACACACCTGCCCTGAATGACGGGTCACCACTGTGTAAAATAAATAACATTAGCCTATTTCTGTCATTTGTCAAAACAAATAACCCACCTGCCCTGAATGACGGGTCACCACTGTGTAAAATAAATAACATTAGCCTATTTCTGTCATTTGTCCAAAAAAATAACCCACCTGCCCTGAATGACGGGTCACCACTGTGTAAAATAAATAACATTAGCCTATTTCTGTCATTTGTCAAAAAAAATAACCCACCTGCCCTGAATGACGGGTTGCCACTGCTTGTACAGATAGCCTTGAAGTGTAAACAAAGTTTGCCAGCGTCACGGTGTTCCCGCCCTCTCAAACAAAATCACACCGGCCAGTTGAGGTATTCATTATGGATAACGATACCTCTACAATTCCTCCAGAATTATGATCATGGTCTTCATTAGAAACCAACTGTCTACTGGCACTGTGGTTGGAAACCACAGTCCAATCGAAATTAGATCACGCATATAGAAATAAAGATACTTATGAAGAGATATCGTCCCGAATGAGAGAAAGAGGGTTCCCTGTTCCGTCAGCTCAAAATCTAATATTTGAAAATATCATACAGAAAGGCCAGGGACTGTAGGACAGGAGGAATGGGAACCGGAGAACCCAATGCCCATTTTATTGAAATCTGGGCACACTATTGGCTGACCATCCCACCATTTATTCTGGACAGTGCTGTGGCAATATTGAGGGAAAGTTGCTGCTTTATAAACTTTATTAATGTGAATAGTCTAATTCAGTTGATATGTCAGATATGAAAATAATACAGTGATAAAATACAGTAGCTTGTCTATGGAAATGTTCTAAAAGTCCACTGGCTATATCTAAAGGTACAGGGGAACATTAGACCTTATATTATACCTTGATCTAAAGGTACAGGGGAACATTAGACCTCCACATTATACCTTGATCTAAAGGTACAGGGGAACATTAGACCTCCACATTATACCTTGATCTAAAGGTACAGGGGAACATTAGACCTCCACATTATACCTTGATCTAAAGGTACAGGGGAACATTATGCCTCCACATTATACCTTGATCTAAAGGTACAGGGGAACATTAGACCTTATATTATACCTTGATCTAAAGGTACAGGGGAACATTAGGCCTCCACATTATACCTTGATCTAAAGGTACAGGGGAACATTATGCCTCCACATTATACCTTGATCTAAAGGTACAGGGGAACATTATGCCTCCACATTATACCTTGATCTAAAGGTTCAGGGGAACGTTATGCCTCCACATTATACCTTGATCTAAAGGTACAGGGGAACATTAGGCTTTTCCATAGACTGCACTCTTATTCTGCGACTCCATCATAGCCCGTCCCATGCATCCCCATTTGTTGTTCAGTTTAAATTCTGTAATGCTAGTATATCAGTCTATCAACCCTCAATGAATGAGACTCTGTTACTGAATTATCACTGATCAATGATTTGGAGGAAACCAAACCACGGTCGATCTTCCAGCATGTCAATTTCTTTTAAACTTTGGTACTGTTCAGGCCTACACTAGATAAGACTCCTGGAATATAATATAATCCTTTTCAATTTTATTATATCATATTCTGTGAATCTTTTAGCATGTTCCAGACAAATCGCTAGCAATAAAGTGCAGAATAGGTCTAAACTGATGCGTTTAGGAGCGTAGCTTTCTGTGAGCATGAGCGAGGCCACTGCCCATTATGATGTATAATACGAAGGACTCTTTAGGTTACTTTTAGATTGACACTTTATTCCTTTATAAAGACAGTATTTATTCCTTTATAAAGACATAGTATTAATTCCTTTATAAAGACAGTATTTATTCCTTTATAAAGACAGTATTTATTCCTTTATAAAGACAGTATTTATTCCTTTATAAAGACATAGTATTAATTCCTTTATAAAGACATAGTATTTATTCCTTTATAAAGACATAGTATTAATTCCTTTATAAAGACATAGTATTTATTCCTTTATAAAGACATAGTATTAATTCCTTTATAAAGACAGTATTTATTCCTTTATAAAGACAGTATTTATTCCTTTATAAAGACAGTATTTATTCCTTTATAAAGACATAGTATTAATTCCTTTATAAAGACATAGTATTTATTCCTTTATAAAGACATAGTATTAATTCTTTTATAAAGACAGTATTTATTCCTTTATAAAGACAGTATTTATTCCTTTATAAAGACATAGTATTTAATCCTTTATAAAAACATAGTATTTATTCTTTTATAAAGACATAGTATTAATTCCTTTATAAAGACATAGTATTAATTCCTTTATAAAGACATAGTATTTATTCCTTTATAAAGACATAGTATTAATTCCTCTATAAAGACATAGTATTTAATCCTTTATAAAAACATAGTATTTATTATTTTATAAAGACATAGTATTAATTCCTTTATAAAGACATAGTATTAATTCCTTTATAAAGACATAGTATTTATTCCTTTATAAAGACATAGTATTAATTCCTCTATAAAGACATAGTAATTATTCCTTTATAAAGACATAGTATTAATTCCTTTACAA
>NW_028157909.1:40000-45041 GCF_964263955.1 Coregonus lavaretus | reverse complement strand
AGGTGAACAGGGTATGGGGTTTATGAGGGATGTGTTTGCCTTTCTCACACTCATAAGCAGTACAGTAAAGCCACACTCAGGACAGCCGCTGTTGACTTTGGAGCTGGCTTTAGGTGGCCAGGAGAACGCCTGTCTCCAGTCTCCGGTCCTACAGCCCTACAGCCAGACCCAGACCTGGGGCCGAGGGGTCCTCGAGACAGGCCGGCAGGCGCCAGGGTGGAGGCTACAACTGACCAACCAGAGTTCGGAGACCATTAATCCATCAATTAGACATTAGAATGAAAGGAATAACCTCTCCTCAGCTGCCATGGATACAACAAGACTGGGCGTTGACCTGAACAGAACAGGCCCAGAGTTCTAGAATATAGAATACTCTCAGGGTTCTCTTACGGAACTCTATTAGTTATTTATTTCATCTTCTTCTAAAAGGGTCTTCTCTCTTTCCTCCTCCTCTTCTCTTCCTCTCTCTCTTTCTAATTTTCATTCATCCCCCAGTTGTGTTAAAAAGAAAAAGAGCAGAGTTTTCTTCTTCTTCTTTATGTCCTGGATTCTGTTAAACTTCAGAGACGGTTTTTCCCTTGGCAGCCGAGCACACAGAGACAGACATGCCATATTTGCACGTGTGGAGTGAATCATACACCCCCCCTCCATCCCTCCATCTCTGCATCCCTCCATCCATCCATCCCTCCATCCCTCCATCTCTCCATCCCTCCATTCCTCCATCCCTCCATCCCCCTCTCCCCCTCTCCACCAAACCACCCTGACAGATTGAATATCGACAGATTGAAAAAATTAGCGCTTTGAGAACAGAGAGAGAGGAATTGAGAGAAAGAGTAAGATCGGGTGACTGTGAATGTGGAAAAAGGAAAAGGAGAAAGAGAAGATGACGGTAACAGAGCTGGCTCAGTACAGACCTGTTTTACAGCGTTGGGTTAGGGTTAGAGCCTGCCTACCTTTTACTGTGCTGGTGTGGTGGTGTATGACCCAGCACATATCTGTTTTACAGCGTTGGGTTAGGGTTAGAGCCTGCTTGGACCTTTTACTGTGCGGTCGGCGGCGATAGATTCCCAGCATGCATAGCTGTGAGCAGGCCCCATCCAGAGTTTACCGCAGCCACTCATCAGACAGGCCGCAGGGTTCGACCTAACACTACACAATACCAATATTTCCAGGAATCGAACCCACTACTCTGGCGTTACAAGCATCATGCTCTACCAACTGAGCTACGAAGAAGAACCACGAAGAGACGGTGGAGAGAGGAAGAGAGGGAGAGAGTATAAGCCTGACTGAGTTAGCTCTAGAACTAGAGGAGAAAGGCAGAGAGAGAGGGAAAGAGAGAGAGAGAGAGAGCATCACCACAGATTGTCCATTATATTGACCAGATACTCAAGTGGCCACTCTAACAATGAAAATAAATGTCTTCAAAAATTGAATTAAATCGGGAGGAGGCAAGATCAGTTGGGACCATTCTAGCCAATGAGAGGGCAGATAAGCATGTGAACAACAGGCGCAACTCCGATGTAAAATGACAGAATTTGGGCCCAGTTATCCCTCTCGCTTTGCCTCTTCCTCTGGCATCACATAGCCAAATGACTCACAGGCAAGCCATCAGAGGTCATTGTCCCATTTTGATTCCCTCAAATCCATTTTGAATCCCTTAACCCAAACCCCAAAAGTCTAGTGTCTGTGTAGTACGTATCTGGTCTGTCACTTCCATTCAGTCTGAGACCTGACAGAGACAGTGTTACTGAGAGCTCCTCCAATCGATATAATGCTTTATAATGCTTTAAAATGCTTTATAATGCTTTATAAGCTCCAGGTTTCAGAGGGTATCCATTTTTATTAGACTCAGATTCCTTTTAGCAAACAGAGTGGCTGGATGTTCCTCTATAGTCATAAACACACATTCTCATGGACTTATATTGGATGTTGCATAATATGTTGCACGCACACACACACACACACACACACACACACACACACACACACACACACACACACACAGACCTGTGTGACAGATGACGGCGACTCACACAGTGGAAGTAACGAAGGCAGAGAGAGCGCTGGGAGCTCTTCCTGTGTGTGTGTGTGTGTGTGTGTGTGTGTGTGTGTGTGTGTGTGTGTGTGTGTGTGTGTGTGTGTGTGTGCTGGCTGCTCCCCTTTCAGAGCATCAGAGCATCCGCTGGTTGTCCATTAGCCAAGCTAAAGTTAGACCAGACTAGGACATTAGGAAGCCCATGTAGGACTATTACCAGACAGCGGATGGGATGTTATGTCCTCACAGCACTAGTACCCTTGTTATGTTAGAGAGGCACATACAGAACTTGTGAGGGGATGTTCTGGAGCCTTTTAGTGTGTCTTGTCTACCTCAGGGATGACTTTAACAGCCAGGTGAAGAGTTATACATTTATAAGGCTAACAACCCGAATGTGGTTATACTGTTATTTTACTTGTTTTGTCATGGTAGAATAAATATACAGCTCTACGTATACAGCTCTACATATACAGCTCTACGTATACAGCTCTACATATACAGCTCTACATATACAGCTCTATGTATACAGCTCTACGTATACAGCTCTACATATACAACTCTACGTATACAAATCTAGATATACAGCTCTACATATACAGCTCTACGTATACAGCTCTACATATACAGCTCTAGATATACAGCTCTACGTATACAGCTCTAGATATACAGCTCTACATATACAGCTCTACGTATACAGCTCTACATATACAGCTCTACATATACAGCTCTACGTATACAGCTCTACATATACAGCTCTACGTATACAGCTCTACATATACAGCTCTACATATACAGCTCTACGTATACAGCTCTACATATACAACTCTACGTATACAGCTCTACGTATACAGCTCTAGATATACAGCTCTACATATACAGCTCTACATATACAGCTCTACATATACAGCTCTACGTATACAGCTCTACATATACAGCTCTACGTATACAGCTCTACGTATACAGCTCTACGTATACAGCTCTACATATACAGCTCTACATATACAGCTCTACGTATACAGCTCTACATATACAGCTCTACGTATACAGCTCTACGTTAACAGCTCTACATATACAGCTCTAGATATACAGCTCTACGTATACAGCTCTACGTATACAGCTCTACATATACAGCTCTAGATATACAGCTCTACGTATACAGCTCTACGTATACAGCTCTACATATACAGCTCTAGATATACAGCTCTAGATATACAGCTCTAGATATACAGCTCTACGTATACAGCTCTACGTATACAGCTCTACATATACAGCTCTACGTATACAGCTCTACATATACAGCTCTACATATACAGCTCTACATATACAGCTCTACGTATACAGCTCTAGATATACAGCTCTACGTATACAGCTCTACGTATACAGCTCTAGATATACAGCTCTACGTATACAGCTCTACGTATACAGCTCTACGTATACAGCTCTACGTATACAGCTCTACATATACAGCTCTACGTATACAGCTCTACGTATACAGCTCTACGTATACAGCTCTACGTATACAGCTCTACGTATACAGCTCTACGTATACAGCTCTACGTTAACAGCTCTACATATACAGCTCTAGATATACAGCTCTACGTATACAGCTCTACGTATACAGCTCTACATATACAGCTCTACGTATACAGCTCTACATATACAGCTCTACGTATACAGCTCTACGTATACAGCTCTACGTATACAGCTCTACGTATACAGCTCTAAATATACAGCTCTACGTATACAGCTCTACGTATACAGCTCTACATATACAGCTCTACGTATACAGCTCTACATATACAGCTCTACGTATACAGCTCTACGTATACAGCTCTACATATACAGCTCTACATATACAGCTCTACGTATACAGCTCTACGTATACAGCTCTACGTATACAGCTCTACGTATACAGCTCTACGTATACAGCTCTACGTATACAGCTCTATGTATACAGCTCTACATATACAGCTCTACGTATACAGCTCTACGTATACAGCTCTACAGCTCTACATATACAGCTCTACATATACAGCTCTACGTATACAGCTCTACGTATACAGCTCTACAGCTCTACATATACAGCTCTACGTATACAGCTCTACAGCTCTACATATACAGCTCTACATATACAGCTCTACGTATACAGCTCTACGTATACAGCTCTATGTATACAGCTCTACAGCTCTACGTATACAGCTCTACAAATACAGCTCTACGTATACAGCTCTACGTGTACAGCTCTACGTATACAGCTCTACAGCTCTACGTATACAGCTCTACAAATACAGCTCTACGTATACAGCTCTACGTATACAGCTCTACGTATACAGCTCTACGTATACAGCTCTAGATATACAGCTCTACGTATACTTCTCTACATATACAGCTCTACGTATACAGCTCTACATATACAGCTCTACATATACAGCTCTACATATACAGCTCTAGATATACAGCTCTACGTATACATCTCTACGTATACATCTCTACATATACAGCTCTACATATACAGCTCTACGTATACAGCTCTACATATACAGCTCTACGTATACAGCTCTAGATATACAGCTCTACATATACAGCTCTACGTATACAGCTCTACATATACAGCTCTACATATACAGCTCTACATATACAGCTCTACGTATACAGCTCTAGATATACAACTCTAGATATACATCTCTACGTATACATCTCTACGTATACAGCTCTACGTATACAGCTCTACATATACAGCTCTACATATACAGCTCTACGTATACAGCTCTAGATATACAGCTCTACATATACAGCTCTACGTATACAGCTCTAGATATACAGCTCTACGTATACAGCTCTACGTATACAGCTCTACGTATACAGCTTTACATATACATCTCTACGTATACAGCTCTACGTATACAGCTCTACATATACATCTCTACGTATACAGCTCTACGTATACAGCTGGATCAGGTCTGATATTCCAGCTCTGTTTTCCTCTGGATCAGGTCTGATATTCCA
>NW_028157909.1:15000-35000 GCF_964263955.1 Coregonus lavaretus | reverse complement strand
GCAGGAGGAGGAGGAAAGCAGGAGGAGGAGGAGGAGGAAAGCAGGAGGAGGAGGAGGAGGAAAGCAGGAGGAGGAGGATGGAGGAGGAGGAGGAGGAGGAGAGCAGGAGGAGGAGGAGGAGGAGGAGTAGAGCTAAGCAAATAAGCGGAGGAAAGGAGGGAAGATGGTGGTGTGGTTTTAGAAAGGGAGAGAGAGAGAGATAATCTCTGTGAGGCTGTCTTTTAAAAAAAGATGAATGTGGTTGAGAGGACTGAAAAAGCTGATTGTGAGTGAGATCGTCCCCCAACAGCGGCAGGATGCAAACATTGTCACCATCTATAAGAACAAGGGTGACAAGTCAATCTGAGGCAATAGCCGGGTGGGGATCCCATCCTGACCAAGGTGATGCTACACAGGCTGGTGGACAACATCACAGAGGAACACCTGCCAGAGTCACAATGCGGCTTCAGAAAGAACAGGAGTACGGTCGACATGATATTCACGGCACGGCAACTCCAGGAGAAGTGCAGTTAACAACATCAGGACCTTTTAATATTCTTTGTCGACCTCTCCAAGGCCTTTGACACTGTGAGCAGGGAACTACTATGGGGCATTCTACTCAAATGTGGCTGTCCAGACAGATTTGTCAACATCCTTTGCCAGTTCCATGATGGGATGATGGCTCGGGTGGCCATAGGAGAGCAGGAGTCAGTGCCTTTTGGAGTAAGCATCGGTGTGAGGCAGGGGTGTGTGCTGTCACCTGTACTCTTTCACATCTTCCTCCTATGTGTCACCCAGCTTCTCCACAAGGAGCTTGAGGACAGCAGCGGGGTTGTGGTGGACTTCAGGCTGGATGGAAACCTATTCAACATCAGGAGGCTCCAAGCAACCACCAAGGTTTTGACGGAGCGGGTTCTTGAGCTGCAGTATGCTGATAACTGTGCTCTTGTGGCCCACAGTCCAGAAGACCTTCAGTCCGTCCTTGTAGCGGCTGTGAGGGTCTATAGCAGGAAGGAACTGTCTATTAACACCACCAAGACAGAGGTGGTCTGCCAATGGAGATCCAGCCCTCAACCCACCATGCCTGTCTTCACCATTGAACACAAATCCCTGGCAATAGTCCCGTCCTTCAAATACCTGGGCAGCATCCTCTCGGAGGACTGCAGCATCGACCTCGAAATTCAAAATGGGATCAAGCAAGCATCAGCTGCCTTAGGGAAACTCAGACGCAGGGTCTTCCAACACAGCCTCTCCACCTCCACACCGAAGTCACAGTCTATCAAGCCGTCTGCATCACCACACTTCTTTACAGCTGTTCTATCAAGCCGTCTGCATCACCACACTTCTTTACAGCTGTTCTATCAAGCCGTCTGCATCACCACACTTCTTTACAGCTGTTCTATCAAGCCGTCTGCATCACCACACTTCTTTACAGCTGTTCTATCAAGCCGTCTGCATCACCACACTTCTTTACAGCTGTTCTATCAAGCCGTCTGCATCACCACACTTCTTTACAGCTGTTCTATCAAGCCGTCTGCATCACCACACTTCTTTACAGCTGTTCTATCAAGCCGTCTGCATCACCACACTTCTTTACAGCTGTTCTATCAAGCCGTCTGCATCACCACACTTCTTTACAGCTGTTCTATCAAGCCGTCTGCATCACCACACTTCTTTATAGCTGTTCTATCAAGCCGTCTGCATCACCACACTTCTTTACAGCTGTTCTATCAAGCCGTCTGCATCACCACACTTCTTTATAGCTGTTCTATCAAGCCGTCTGCATCACCACACTTCTTTACAGCTGTTCTATCAAGCCGTCTGCATCACCACACTTCTTTACAGCTGTTCTATCAAGCCGTCTGCATCACCACACTTCTTTACAGCTGTTCTATCAAGCCGTCTGCATCACCACACTTCTTTACAGCTGTTCTATCAAGCCGTCTGCATCACCACACTTCTTTATAGCTGTTCTATCAAGCCGTCTGCATCACCACACTTCTTTACAGCTGTTCTATCAAGCCGTCTGCATCACCACACTTCTTTACAGCTGTTCTATCAAGCCGTCTGCATCACCACACTTCTTTACAGCTGTTCTATCAAGCCGTCTGCATCACCACACTTCTTTACAGCTGTTCTATCAAGCCGTCTGCATCACCACACTTCTTTACAGCTGTTCTATCAAGCCGTCTGCATCACCACACTTCTTTACAGCTGTTCTATCAAGCCGTCTGCATCACCACACTTCTTTACAGCTGTTCTATCAAGCCGTCTGCATCACCACACTTCTTTACAGCTGTTCTATCAAGCCGTCTGCATCACCACACTTCTTTACAGCTGTGAAGCCTGAGTCACTTACAGTCACCACAACAAGCAGCTCGAGCGATTCCACATAAGATGCCTGCAGTGCATCCTGGGAATCACCTGGTGCGACCGCGTGCCCCATACAGAAATACTTGCTAAGACCAACTGCAAGAGTATGGAGGCCATGGTCACCTGACACCAACTGCGCTGGCTTGGGCACGTCATTAGGATGTCTCAGGAGCGCTTGCTGCGGAAGATCCTGTATGGCCAGCTACATGTTGGCCGGCGGTCTGCAGGGGGACAGATGAAGCGCTACAAGGACCAGCTGAAAACGCAGCTGAAGAAGTGCAACATCAAACCCACTGACCTAGAGGACGCTGCTGCCAACCGTTCCACCTGGCGGCAGCTCTGCCAGAGCGGTGTACAGAGGAGGAGGAGAGGAGCACAAAGAAACGGCAAAAACAGCTCAGGAGACATACAGCCATGCCTGCCCCCACCAACACAGACTGAGACATACAACCATGCTGCCCCCACCAACACAGACTGAAACATACAGCCATGCTGCCCCCACCAACACAGACTGAGACATACAACTATCCTGCCCCCTCCAACACAGACTGAGACATACAACCATGCTGCCCCCTCCAACACAGACTGAGACATACAACCATGCTGCCCCCACCAACACAGACTGAGACATACAACCATGCTGCCCCCGCCAACACAGACTGAGACATACAACCATGCTGCCCCCACCAACACAGACTGAGACATACAACCATGCTGCCCCCTCCAACACAGACTGAGACATACAACCATGCTGCCCCCTCCAACACAGACTGAGACATACAACCATGCTGCCCCCACCAACACAGACTGAGACATACAACCATGCTGCCCCCACCAACACAGACTGAGACATATAACCATGCTGCCCCCTCCAACACAGAGACATACAACCATGTTGCCCCCTCCAACACAGACTGAGACATACAACCATGCTGCCCCCACCAACACAGAGACATACAACCATGTTGCCCCCTCCAAAACAGACTGAGACATACAACCATGCTGCCCCCACCAACACAGACTGAGACATACAACCATGCTGCCCCCACCAACACAGACTGAGACATACAACCATACTGCCCCCACCAACACAGACTGAGACATACAACCATGCTGCCCCCTCCAACACAGACTGAGACATACAACCATGCTGCCCCCTCCAACACAGACTGAGACATACAACCATGCTGCCCCCACCAACACAGACTGAGACATACAACCATGCTGCCCCCACCAACACAGACTGAGACATACAACCATGCTGCCCCCACCAACACAGACTGAGACATACAACCATACTGCCCCCTCCAACACAGACTGAGACATACAACCATGCTGCCCCCTCCAACACAGACTGAGACATACAACCATGCTGCCCCCTCCAACACAGACTGAGACATACAACCATGCTGCCCCCTCCAACACAGACTGAGACATACAACCATGCTGCCCCCACCAACACAGACTGAGACATACAACCATGCTGCCCCCACCAACACAGACTGAGACATACAACCATGCTGCCCCCACCAACACAGACTGAGACATACAACCATGCTGCCCCCACCAACACAGACTGAGACATACAACCATGCTGCCCCCACCAACACAGACTGAGACATACAGCCATGCTGCCCCCTCCAACACAGACTGCACATGCCCCACCTTCAATAAAGTTGGTGGATCTTGGATTGGACTCTACAGTCACCAAAGAATTCACCGTTAACTCAAAAGTGGAAGTCATCATGGTATACGATGGACTAACATAACATAATGTAATGTGTGTGTGTGAGAGAGAGAGAGAGAGAGAGAGAGAGAGAGAGAGAGAGAGAGAGAGAGAGAGAGCGAGAGAGAGAGAGAGAGAGAGAGAGAGAGAGAGAGAGAGAGAGAGAGAGAGAGGTACACAGTGTTGAAAGGGCCGGCCGGGAAGGAGAGAGGTCTTCCGTTAGGGGCTCCAGTGAACAGAGAGAGGAAAGCTTGATTTGCATTATATTACATGACATTATATTACATACTGTACAACATTCACACTTCATTTCCCCTGTAGTTACTAAGCCTGTATGAAGGTCTGACACTTCTGGCATCGCCAAGCCTCCAGGCTCTGACCCCTCACACACACACACACACACACACACATACATACACATACACACACACACACAGAACCAACAGACAGACAGACAGACAAACAGACAGAACCAACAGACAGACAGACATAATCAGAACCAACTGACAGACAGACAGACAGACAGACAGACAGACAGACAGACAGACAGACAGACAGACAGACAGACAGACAGACAGACAGAACCAACAGACAGACAGACAGAACCAACAGACAGACAGACAGAACCAATAGACAGACACAACCAACAGACAGACAGAACCAACAGACAGACAGACAGACAGAACCAACATACAGACAGACAGAACCAACAGACAGACAGACAGACAGAACCAACAGACAGACAGACATAGCCAACAGACAGAACCAACAGACAGACAGAACTAATAGACAGACAGAACCAACAGACAGACAGACAGAACCAACAGAGACAGAACCAATAGACAGACAGAACCAACGGACAGACATAACCAACAAACAGACAGAACCAACAGACAGACAGACAGAACCAATAGACAGACAGAACCAACAGACAGACAGAACCAATAGACAGACAGAACCAGAACCAACAATTATACTAACTAGAATAGTTCAAGTTCATATGAAGGTATATATAAAATATGGGTCTGTTTTCTCCAGGACATGTGTGTGTATGTTTCTTTCCATACAGGCCGCTACCTCTCCCTAATTCTTTGTGTATCTGTGTTCCCCAGGACTCCCTTCGCCAGAAGGAGGACCGCATAGAGGAGCTGGAGGAGGCTCTGAGAGAGAGTGTCCAGATCACAGCAGAGAGAGAGATGGTGCTGGCTCAGGAGGAAGCTGCCCGCACACACACTGAGAAACAGGTGAGTGCACACACACACACTTTCACAGAACACACTCACAGAAACAGAAACGCCACCATGAACAACACACTCTATGTAACAGACACACAAGGAACCATCTTTGGCGAGACAGAGAAACAAGGACCCAGCTTCACAATCATCTGCGTAGCAGTGGTGGAATGTCAAGTCTAACAACATTCTAGACATAATCCTGTACTCAAGCCCTCTCTGTTACACACAGAACCAAATCCCTCCCTCAGAGCCTTCCTCTGTGTCTCCACCCATCCTTCCAAGATGGAGAAATCACTTCCGTTTCTCCTGGCCAAAAGTCCACAGTGTTTATGTTGACGCGTACACGCTAATGCACTAGGCTGGCATCTCTTGAGCCCACAGTTAATGGCATGAGTTGGACCCACGTCAATGCCCCTCGGCGAAGGCCTCCTGTCAAAACCCTCCATTATACACACACTCCTGAAGCAGCAACTCAGAGAAGGCCTCCCCTGTCTTATAGCAATGCATCTCCAGCCATGCCAACACCCTGAATACCATGCCGACCCCCTGAATACCATGCCAACCCCCTGAATACCCTGCCGACCCCCTGAATACCATGCCAACCCCCTGAATACCATGCCAACCCCCTGAATACCATGCCAACCCCCTGAACACCATGCCAACCCCCTGAATACCATGCCAACCCCCTGAATACCATGCCAACCCCCTGAACACCATGCCAACCCCCTGAATACCATGCCGACCCCCTGAATACCATGCCAACCCCCTGAATACCATGCCAACCCCCTGAATACCATGCCAACCCCCTGAATACCATGCCAACCCCCTGAACACCATGCCAACCCCCTGAATACCATGCCGACCCCCTGAATACCATGCCAATGGGGCCCGTTTAAGTGGGACGGGTGTGTGTGTTTGTGTCCAGTCTTAATTTGGAAAGTAAATAACTCTATGAAGAACAGGTTCCCTTCACTTCAGTTTACATCAGCTGCTTGGCTGGTCTGAAACACACACACACACACACACACACACACACACACATTGCTCTGTGTGTGTTCGTGTATGGCGAGGAGTGGTGTGTCATTGCGATGCGTCGATAGGGATTAACAGCACACCACAGCTGTGTCTTTATACCAGCCTACTGGAGAGAGAGCGTCACACTGGAAGATCCCTGAATGACTGTCATCTGAGGTGGATGGACTGAAGGACGGTAAACAGGGACTCTCACTGCCCAGTATATGGAAGCTGGACAGACTGGGGATCAATGAGGTCACTCACTTTCTGTCCACTGTGGAGTATTGGCCATGGAAGTGTTTCCTCCTTCTCCTCCCTGTCACTCTTAATCACAATAAAACTCACAGCTGTAGAGTCTGTCTCCTAATGGTTTGTTTTACAATAACTTCATTAATAAAGAGCTTTTCATACATGAGACATTTCCCGTTAGTGAACCTGGGCTCTGGACCCAACTCCTCCACATCCATTCCTCCCCACCCCAGTCAATGCCTGACTCCACCCCAGGAAGGGTGTAGGGTGGACAGGTCACAGTCTAGGTCCGGCCTGGTATCCCCTCCCCTGGTTCTCCCTCGTTCATTTGGGCTATGACCCTATGGGCCCTGGTCAAAAGTAGTGCACTATATAGGGAATAGGGTACTATTTGGGACACAGCCCTGGTCTGGTCCGGTCCGGTCCAGGCTAGGCACCACCAGGCTTCAGACAGGGTGGATCTCCTTAAGTTGCCCCCTTGAGGTTAATTATATCTGGGCTCTAGTAGGGGGCCAACGGGGCTGCTAAGCCTTCCGCTTCCAGGGACTTGCCGACTCATAGAGCCAGTGTGTGTGTGTTCGTGGGTGTATTTGTGTGTGAGCGGACTTCCAGAGACTTCCAGGCTTATAGAGCCAGGCTCCAGGATCTATGGCCAGGGGCCAGCATGCAGGGCCAGGTTGGGGGAGAGGAAGCTGGGGTACAGGCATGAGACTGGATGGGGACCGGTGGTGCTCAATGCTCAGCCTCTTTCTTTAACACACAAACACACGCAGGAAGGCAAGGACATAGCTAATTAGTTATTCCACCTGTTCTACAGCCAGGTCCAATGTTAACCCAGCCCCGGCCACAGGAACACCAGGGGAATAAACCCCACAGCCAGGACAGGAAAGAGAGACTAACAACTATTTAATGATTAAACCCAGAAGGAGCCAGCCAAGCTAGCCGAGCCAAAATGACATTTTTGGACATTTACCTGGAAATACACTTTTAAATCACTTTTAAATAGTTCTAAAAGTGATGCCTATAGGACTATTGTCCAT
The DNA here is from genome assembly GCF_964263955.1 of Coregonus lavaretus. NCBI lineage: Eukaryota > Metazoa > Chordata > Actinopteri > Salmoniformes > Salmonidae > Coregonus > Coregonus lavaretus. Next base: position 27,384 of record NW_028157909.1, on the reverse strand, counting down.
GCACACTCATAGTGAGCTTGACTCAGGGTTCATTAAGGTCACGCCCCCTGCCTGACCTCCACACACTCATCCTGCTCTGTTTGTTTTCTCTCTTCTCCTCCATCTCTCTATCCTCTCTCCATCTCTGGTGTTCTTCCTCCATCTCTCCATCCTCTCTCCATCTCTGGTGTTCTTCCTCCATCTCTCTATCCTCTCTCCATCTCTGGTGTTCTTCCTCCATCTCTCTATCCTCTCTCCATCTTTAGTGTTCTTCCTCCATCTCTCCATCCTCTCTCCATCTCTGGTGTTCTTCCTCCATCTCTCTATCCTCTCTCCATCTCTGGTGTTCTTCCTCCATCTCTCTATCCTCTCTCCATCTCTGGTGTTCTTCCTCCTTCTCTCCATCTCTGGTATTCTCCCCCCTCACCTACATAAATATTCTGACCCTTTGCTATGAGACTCGAAATTGAGCTCAGCTGCATCCTGTTTCCATTGATCATCCTTGATATGTTTCTACAACTAGATTGGAGTCCAGCTGTGGTAAATTCAATTGATTGGACATGATTTGGAAAGGCACACACACCCGTCTATATAAGGTCCCACAGTTGACAGTGCATGTCAGAGCAAAAACCAAGCCATGAGGTCGAAGGAATTGTCCTTAGAGCTCCGAGACAGGATTGTGTCGAGGCACAGATCTGGCGAAGGGTACCAAAAAAATTCTGCAGCATTGAAGGTCCCCAAGAACACAGTGGCCTCCATCATTCTTAAATGGAAGAAGTTTGAGCCAAACTGAGCAACTGTGGGAGAAGGGCCTTGGTCAGGGAGGTGACCAAGAACCTGATGGTCACTCTGACATAGCTCCAGAGTTCCTCTGTGGAGATGGGAGAACCTTCCAGAAGGACAACCATCTCTGCAGCATTCCACCAATCAGGCCTTTATGGTAGAGTGGCCAGACGGAAGCCACTCCTCAGTAAAAGGCACATGACAGCCCGCTTGGAGTTTGCCAAAAGGCACCTAAAGACTCTCAGACAATGAGAAACAAGATTCTCTGATCTGATGAAACCAAGATTGAACTCTTTGGCCTGAATGCCAAGCGTCACGTCTGGAGGAAACCTGGCACCATCCCTACGGGGAAGCATGGTGGTGGCAGCGTCATGCTGTGGGGATGTTTTTCAGTGGCAGGGACTGGGAGACTAGTCATGATCGAGGCAAAGATGAACGGAGCAAAGTACAAAGAGATCGTTGATGAAAACTTGCTCCAGAGCGCTCAGGACCTCAGACTGGGGCGCAGGTTCACCTTCCAACAGGACAACGACCCTAAGCACACAGCCAAGACAACGCAGGAGTGGCTTCGGGACAAGTCTCTGAATGTCCTTGAGTGGTCCAGCCAGAGCCCGGACTTGAACCCGATCTAACATCTCTGGAGAGACCTGAAAATAGCTGTGCAGCAACGCTCCCCATCTAACCTGACAGAGCTTGAGAGGATCTGCAGAGAACAATGGGAGAAACTCCCCAAATACAGGTGTGCCAAGCTTGTAGCGTCATACCCAAGAAGACTCTAGGTTGTAATCGCTGCCAAAGGTGCTTCAACAAAGTACTGAGTAAAGGGTCTGAATACTTATGTAAATGTAATATTTCCGTTTTTTATTTTTAATAAATTTGCTAACATTTCAAAAACCTGTTTTTGCTTTGTCATTATGGGGTATTGTGTGTAGATTGATGCCGGAAAAAAACGATTTAATCAATTTTAGAATAAGGTTGTAACCTAACAAAATGTGGAAAAAGTCAAGGGGTCTGAAAACTCTCTGAAGGCACTGTAATTGAAAAAACAGTAGCCATTCTCCACTAGCAGTTGAAACACCATCTGGCCTATGACAGAGCTCTTCTGAGTGTTACTGTAAAGACTAAGAGGAGGAGGAGCGAGGAGGAGAGAGAGATAGATGGAGACTAAGGCACTTTCAAGTATTGGAGATCCTCTTCCTGGAGATCTACCGTCCTGTGGGTTTTCAGCCCAACCCTCTTCCTGGAGATCTACCGTCCTGTGGGTTTTCAGCCCAACCCTCTTCCTGGAGATCTACCGTCCTGTGGGTTTTCAGCCCAACCCTCTTCCTGGAGATCTACCGTCCTGTGGGTTTTCAGCCCAACCCTCTTCCTGGAGATCTACCGTCCTGTGGGTTTTCAGCCCAACCCTCTTCCTGGGTTAGCTGCTCAACAAGACCTGAATCAGATATGCTAAATTAGGGTTGGACTGAAAACCTACAGGACAGTAGATCTCCAGGAAGAGGGTTGGCAGCCCTGCACTAGAGTCATACACTATTTTTACAGCACAGCAGTGCAGCACAGCACGCCTCCACTGAGCTGACGAGACCCCTTTCCCCACTATACTAGGAGGACAGACAATCACTCCTTATTTTAGTACTTGCCCTCATGATGTGTGGAGCTGCCAAACCCACTCACCCTGCCCATGTAATGAGCCTATGTAATTAAGGGAACGTAGACTGCACAGATGTAAGCGAACGCGCACCCACGCGGATGAACACACACACACACACACACACACAGACGCACACACACACGGACGCACACACACACACATCGACCAGGGGTATTTCCATCACACAGTCTCCTCTGTGCTGTGCGATCGGTGACACTGATCACTCAGTGGGTTGTGGATTTACGGCCTGGCTGTGTGAAGAGGACTGGGTCGCTCAAGCGGGTCCAGTGAAAACGTTTGCCCAAGACCACATGAAAATATATACGTCCCCTCCCCTCCCTCCAGACATGACTCAGCAGTCCTATGACACACTTCATAACGCGCACTGGAGAAACAAGACCTAAGAAAGCCCAGGCCCGTTCTCTCTCCGCCTCTTCCCCTCTTTCTCCCTCGTTCTCTCTCTCCCTAATGTTGACCAGGATGAGGTGTTGTCTCGCCCTCTCTCTTCTTCCCTCTCCTCCCCCATTTCTTCCCCTCTTTCTCCAGCCCTGCCCTGCTCTGTGCTGCCCTGTCCCGTACTGTCCCCATCTCTCCTCACCCTTGGGTCTCAGAAAAGTCCATGGTTACCAACTTTCCCAAGTCTCTCCTTAACTGCCTTCATCCAACTCTCTCTTTCTCTCTGCCGCTTCCAATTTAGATTTCTTGCCTGATTTCGCTCAAAAAGCTTCTGAGCTGCTCTGTTCTGTTTCTCTGTTCTGTTCTCTCCTGTCCTGTCTGCTTTGCTTCTGCATCTTTCTATAATCTCTCTCTCTGTCTTCTCTCTGTCTTCTCTCCTCTCTGTCTACTCTGCTACTCACTGCTTGTGCTGTGTAGAACTACTTTCATGATCCAATGCATGACTCCAACCACACCGGCTTTAAGTGGTGCAAGGTATGAAACTCTTTCTCTTCTTTTGAGTCTTCTTTTGAATATTACATTTCTTTTGACTGCTTTTACTGCTCATTACTTTTTCCCTTTACTACTTGTTGAACTGCTTGTTGAACTGCTTGTTGAACTGCTTGTTGAACTGCTTTCTTGGTTAAAATGTTCCAAATGTCACAGTCTGCTTTGTGCCTTCATTCCAATTGAATGTCTTCTGTGTGTCTTCATCTTTTGGGGGATTTCAATTAATTATTGTGTGACTTATGGTTTAGGTCTAAACACATAACAGCTCCTGCTTATGTTTGCCAAACGTGTCCCGTCTGCTCATGTTTCATATTTTCCCTCAGAGGATGCATCTGCATCTTAGTTTGGGGGAAAATCACAAACAGTTTTTCCCCGGAGTCCTCTCAAAGACTCTTCCATTTACAAAGCACCGTCCATCCATCCGTGATTAGGGAGGCTGTTCGCTCTCTCCTCCCCAGAAGGATGATCCATTCTTAGGGAAGGTTACCCTGACTCTTCCCCTAAAATGATGCTCTGTTCTTGAGGAGACTTTACTCACTGTCCCCCTGAAAGGATGACTTATGAAGAGTCTTCAACACTGAAGAGACCACTGTAAAGTTAACCTAGTCTCTTTTTAACTTAGGCCTCTCTCTCTCTCTCTCTCTCTCTCTCTCTCTCTCTCTCTCTCTCTCTCTCTCTCTCTCTCTCTCTCTCTCTCTCTCTCTCTCTCTCTCTCTCTCTCTCTCTCTCTCTATCTCCCTCACCCTCCCCCCCTCTCTCTCGCTCTCCCCCATCTCTCTCCACTTCCCTCAATCTCCTGAAGTGTGGTTTAGCTCTTTAAATATGCTAGCTGGTGCAGCGTTCTAAAAGAGAGACTTCTGAGCTCCGGAGCTTTGACTCCAGAATAAACACATGCAAACGTGGAGATGAATAGTCATGCTTGAATCATAGGGTGTTAGTGTGTGTGCGAGTATGTGCGTGTGTGTGTGTGTGTGTGTGTGTACACGCACATGTGCGCGCGTGTGTGTTATGGAATGTGTGAAGATTTGGACAGCCCATACAGATGTATGATCTTAATTTGAACCAGATTGCTACAGCATGAAAATAATCCTGCAGCGACAGGAAATGTATCTTACATTTTTGTAGGGGTTGATACATTATTCGTAAGGGAAAATCAAGTCTGACATTTCTAAGTGAAAATTACAAACTTCAGAAAAAGGTTGTCCTACAACAGGATGATTTAATTAAGATCCTACATATGTATGAATCACATTACAACAGGAGGCCATTAGTAATATGTATTAATCACATTATAACAGGAGGCCATTAGTAATATATATCAATCACATTACAACAGGAGGCCATTAGTAATATGTATGAATCACATTACAACAGGAGGCCATTAGTAATATGTATTAATCACATTACAACAGGAGGCCATTAGTAATATGTATGAATCACATTATAACAGGAGGCCATTAGTAATATGAATGAATCACATTATAACAGGAGGCCATTAGTAATATGAATGAATCACATTATAACAGGAGGCCATTAGTAATATGTATGAATCACATTACAACAGGAGGCCATTAGTAATATGTATGAATCACATTACAACAGGAGGCCATTAGTAATATGAATGAATCACATTATAACAGGAGGCCATTAGTAATATGTATGAATCACATTACAACAGGAGGCCATTAGTAATATGTATGAATCACATTACAACAGGAGGCCATTAGTAATATGAATGAATCACATTATAACAGGAGGCCATTAGTAATATGAATGAATCACATTATAACAGGAGGCCATTAGTAATATGTATGAATCACATTACAACAGGAGGCCATTAGTAATATGTATGAATCACATTACAACAGGAGGCCATTAGTAATATGTATGAATCACATTACAACAGGAGGCCATTAGTAATATGTATGAATCACATTATAACAGTAGGCCATTAGTAATATGTATGAATCACATTACAACAGGAGGCCATTAGTAATATGAATGAATCACATTACAACAGGAGGCCATTAGTAATATGTATGAATCACATTACAACAGGAGGCCATTAGTAATATGTATGAATCACATTATAACAGGAGGCCATTAGTAATATGAATGAATCACATTACAACAGGAGGCCATTAGTAATATGCTCAACTGAGTGTTCATGCTTTGTAAATAATATAGACTTCTTGTTGACAGTTAAGGTATAAGACACCATACAGCTAGTTCTCATGTTTTCACTTGGCACAGACATACCGGGCTCTTTTAAAGCTTAGCCTGTCAGATTCATATCAACTAGTGTGGGTAGAGAAAACTGTCTCGGTAGTAGTTGGCCTCGGGCACAAACCTAAGATCAGTTTACTCACATCAAATCCTAAACTGAAATGCAAAACTGACCTTAGTTCAGGAAGAACTCTGTATAATAAGCAGGGGATGCTGCAGTTCCTATGAAATGCTGCAGGGGGCAGTGTGAGGGTAGAGGTGTTTGTGTGTTTGGCTGTAGAGAGAGAGAGTGTAATTCAGACTTAGTCAATACCTGTCTGTATTTTATGATTAACCTAGAAAGAGCAAATGAAAAACAAACATTTCTGTTCTAGAAGAGATTATAGTGCCAAAGAGTTCTGCACCCAAAAGATAGCAACAACCAAAGGAAACCAAAGGCCTTACTTGTTGGGGTTGGCTTTGAGATCCACCTTAGAGGACGAGGTTGCTGCTTTGGCACTGCTTGTCAACTTTGGAGAAAAATAATATTAGGGGGAGAGAGGGAATGAGTGAGAGAGAGGGATGAGAGAGAGGAGGAGAGAGGAGGAGGAGAGAGAGAGAGAGAGAGAGAGAGAGAGAGACAGAGACAATATGACAATATGACTTACCCGATGATGATTTATTAGTATATATTTTATTTTACCTTTATTTTACCAGGCAGGTCAGTTAAGAATAAATTCTTATTTACAATGACAACTTGGCAAATATTTGATATGTCTTGTCTATTGACAAGAGAGCAGCGTCCCTCTCTATTCTGGGATCTGTAATTATTCTGTAATCTCCTCCTTGATAAAGACAGTTTGAGAATAAATTATTTAGCAATCTGTTAGGCATGTGGGGTCCATTGATTCATGATGTCATCTCATTCTGTTAGTTCTAAAGCTCTGTTCATTCTCAAACTGATTAGAGACATCACATCAACTCCCCTTTTTATCTCACAGTTTTTCAAACTTTTATTTTTCTATTTTGAACACCGTCGACGCATAGTTCCTCATCAGCATTTTCAGCCATTTGGAACACAATGTTCATGTCTTTATAAACCAAGGCTTGCTTTTATTTTCTATTTCTCTGTATAAAAAAAATAATAAAAAAACGTTTTTTGCTGATGCTGCTTTTTTTGTAAAATATTGTTGTGCTCATCATATTCTCTCTCTTCTTTCTTCTTTGTCTCTTGTTTCACTCTCTGTTTCTGCTCTCATAGTGAGGAAAGGAGGGAAGTATCTGTTTCTTCTCTCATAGTGAGGAAAGGAGGGAAGTATCTGTTTCTGCTCTCATAGCGAGGAAAGGAGGGAAGTATCTGTTTCTGCTCTCATAGTGAGGAAAGGAGGGAAGTATCTGTTTCTGCTCTCATAGCGAGGAAAGGAGGGAAGTATCTGTTTCTTCTCTCATAGCGAGGAAAGGAGGGAAGTATCTGTTTCTTCTCTCATAGCGAGGAAAGGAGGGAAGTATCTGTTTCTTCTCTCATAGCGAGGAAAGGAGGGAAGTATCTGTTTCTTCTCTCATAGCGAGGAAAGGAGGGAAGTATCTGTTTCTTCTCTCATAGCGAGGAAATGAGGGAAGTATCTGTTTCTTCTCTCATAGTGAGGAAAGGAGGGAAGTATCTGTTTCTGCTCTCATAGCGAGGAATGGAGGGAAGTATCTGTTTCTTCTCTCATAGTGAGGAAAGGAGGGAAGTATCTGTTTCTGCTCTCATAGTGAGGAAAGGAGGGAAGTATCTGTTTCTTCTCTCATAGCGAGGAAAGGAGGGAAGTATCTGTTTCTTCTCTCATAGTGAGGAAAGGAGGGAAGTATCTGTTTCTTCTCTCATAGTGAGGAAAGGAGGGAAGTATCTGTTTCTGCTCTCATAGTGAGGAAAGGAGGGAAGTATCTGTTTCTTCTCTCATAGCGAGGAAAGGAGGGAAGTATCTGTTTCTTCTCTCATAGCGAGGAAAGGAGGGAAGTATCTGTTTCTTCTCTCATAGCGAGGAAAGGAGGGAAGTATCTGTTTCTTCTCTCATAGCGAGGAAAGGAGGGAAGTATCTGTTTCTTCTCTCATAGCGAGGAAAGGAGGGAAGTATCTGTTTCTGCTCTCATAGCAAGGAAAGGAGGGAAGTATCTGTTTCTGCTCTCATAGCGAGGAAAGGAGGGAAGTATCTGTTTCTTCTCTCATAGCGAGGAAAGGAGGGAAGTATCTGTTTCTTCTCTCATAGCGAGGAAAGGAGGGAAGTATCTGTTTCTTCTCTCATAGCGAGGAAAGGAGGGAAGTATCTGTTTCTGCTCTCATAGCGAGGAAAGGAGGGAAGTATCTGTTTCTTCTCTCATAGCGAGGAAAGGAGGGAAGTATCTGTTTCTGCTCTCATAGCGAGGAAAGGAGGGAAGTATCTGTTTCTGCTCTCATAGTGAGGAAAGGAGGGAAGTATCTGTTTCTTCTCTCATAGCGAGGAAAGGAGGGAAGTATCTGTTTCTGCTCTCATAGTGAGGAAAGGAGGGAAGTATCTGTTTCTTCTCTCATAGCGAGGAAAGGAGGGAAGTATCTGTTTCTTCTCTCATAGTGAGGAAAGGAGGGAAGTATCTGTTTCTTCTCTCATAGCAAGGAAAGGAGGGAAGTATCTGTTTCTTCTCTCATAGTGAGGAAAGGAGGGAAGTATCTGTTTCTTCTCTCATAGTGAGGAAAGGAGGGAAGTATCTGTTTCTGCTCTCATAGCGAGGAAAGGAGGGAAGTATCTGTTTCTGCTCTCATAGTGAGGAAAGGAGGGAAGTATCTGTTTCTTCTCTCATAGTGAGGAAAGGAGGGAAGTATCTGTTTCTTCTCTCATAGTGAGGAAAGGAGGGAAGTATCTGTTTCTTCTCTCATAGCGAGGAAAGGAGGGAAGTATCTGTTTCTTCTCTCATAGTGAGGAAAGGAGGGAAGTATCTGTTTCTGCTCTCATAGTGAGGAAAGGAGGGAAGTATCTGTTTCTTCTCTCATAGCGAGGAAAGGAGGGAAGTATCTGTTTCTTCTCTCATAGCGAGGAAAGGAGGGAAGTATCTGTTTCTGCTCTCATAGCGAGGAAAGGAGGGAAGTGTCTGTTTCTTCTCTCATAGCGAGGAAAGGAGGGAAGTATCTGTTTCTTCTCTCATAGCGAGGAAATGAGGGAAGTATCTGTTTCTTCTCTCATAGTGAGGAAAGGAGGGAAGTATCTGTTTCTTCTCTCATAGCGAGGAAAGGAGGGAAGTATCTGTTTCTTCTCTCATATTGAGGAAAGGAGGGAAGTATCTGTTTCTTCTCTCATAGTGAGGAAAGGAGGGAAGTATCTGTTTCTTCTCTCATAGTGAGGAAAGGAGGGAAGTATCTGTTTCTGCTCTCATAGCGAGGAAAGGAGGGAAGTATCTGTTTCTTCTCTCATAGCGAGGAAAGGAGGGAAGTATCTGTTTCTTCTCTCATAGCGAGGAAAGGAGGGAAGTATCTGTTTCTTCTCTCATAGCGAGGAAAGGAGGGAAGTATCTGTTTCTTCTCTCATAGCGAGGAAAGGAGGGAAGTATCTGTTTCTTCTCTCATAGCGAGGAAAGGAGGGAAGTATCTGTTTCTGCTCTCATAGCGAGGAAAGGAGGGAAGTATCTGTTTCTTCTCTCATAGCGAGGAAAGGAGGGAAGTATCTGTTTCTGCTCTCATAGTGAGGAAAGGAGGGAAGTATCTGTTTCTTCTCTCATAGCGAGGAAAGGAGGGAAGTATCTGTTTCTTCTCTCATAGCGAGGAAAGGAGGGAAGTATCTGTTTCTGCTCTCATAGTGAGGAAAGGAGGGAAGTATCTGTTTCTTCTCTCATAGCGAGGAAAGGAGGGAAGTATCTGTTTCTGCTCTCATAGTGAGGAAAGGAGGGAAGTATCTGTTTCTTCTCTCATAGCGAGGAAAGGAGGGAAGTATCTGTTTCTTCTCTCATAGTGAGGAAAGGAGGGAAGTATCTGTTTCTTCTCTCATAGCAAGGAAAGGAGGGAAGTATCTGTTTCTTCTCTCATAGTGAGGAAAGGAGGGAAGTATCTGTTTCTTCTCTCATAGTGAGGAAAGGAGGGAAGTATCTGTTTCTGCTCTCATAGCGAGGAAAGGAGGGAAGTATCTGTTTCTGCTCTCATAGTGAGGAAAGGAGGGAAGTATCTGTTTCTTCTCTCATAGTGAGGAAAGGAGGGAAGTATCTGTTTCTTCTCTCATAGTGAGGAAAGGAGGGAAGTATCTGTTTCTTCTCTCATAGCGAGGAAAGGAGGGAAGTATCTGTTTCTTCTCTCATAGTGAGGAAAGGAGGGAAGTATCTGTTTCTGCTCTCATAGTGAGGAAAGGAGGGAAGTATCTGTTTCTTCTCTCATAGCGAGGAAAGGAGGGAAGTATCTGTTTCTTCTCTCATAGCGAGGAAAGGAGGGAAGTATCTGTTTCTGCTCTCATAGCGAGGAAAGGAGGGAAGTGTCTGTTTCTTCTCTCATAGCGAGGAAAGGAGGGAAGTATCTGTTTCTTCTCTCATAGCGAGGAAATTAGGGAAGTATCTGTTTCTTCTCTCATAGTGAGGAAAGGAGGGAAGTATCTGTTTCTTCTCTCATAGCGAGGAAAGGAGGGAAGTATCTGTTTCTTCTCTCATATTGAGGAAAGGAGGGAAGTATCTGTTTCTTCTCTCATAGTGAGGAAAGGAGGGAAGTATCTGTTTCTTCTCTCATAGCGAGGAAAGGAGGGAAGTATCTGTTTCTTCTCTCATAGTGAGGAAAGGAGGGAAGTATCTGTTTCTGCTCTCATAGCGAGGAAAGGAGGGAAGTATCTGTTTCTTCTCTCATAGCGAGGAAAGGAGGGAAGTATCTGTTTCTTCTCTCATAGCGAGGAAAGGAGGGAAGTATCTGTTTCTTCTCTCATAGCGAGGAAAGGAGGGAAGTATCTGTTTCTTCTCTCATAGCGAGGAAAGGAGGGAAGTATCTGTTTCTTCTCTCATAGCGAGGAAAGGAGGGAAGTATCTGTTTCTGCTCTCATAGCGAGGAAAGGAGGGAAGTATCTGTTTCTTCTCTCATAGCGAGGAAAGGAGGGAAGTATCTGTTTCTGCTCTCATAGTGAGGAAAGGAGGGAAGTATCTGTTTCTTCTCTCATAGCGAGGAAAGGAGGGAAGTATCTGTTTCTTCTCTCATAGCGAGGAAAGGAGGGAAGTATCTGTTTCTTCTCTCATAGCGAGGAAAGGAGGGAAGTATCTGTTTCTGCTCTCATAGCGAGGAAAGGAGGGAAGTATCTGTTTCTTCTCTCATAGCGAGGAAAGGAGGGAAGTATCTGTTTCTTCTCTCATAGCGAGGAAAGGAGGGAAGTATCTGTTTCTGCTCTCATAGCGAGGAAAGGAGGGAAGTATCTGTTTCTTCTCTCATAGCGAGGAAAGGAGGGAAGTATCTGTTTCTTCTCTCATAGCGAAGAAAGGAGGGAAGTATCTCTAGTACCACACATGCTTCTGGACTGCTATTGTCGCTCTCTCTATGTGCTCCTGTGCGATTGGGGAGACCCTATGCACCTGTACCCTCTCACAGGGAAAGAGACATGACTGCCAGGCCAACTCACCCTAGGCCTTTATACGTGACTGACTTTAGTTTTGGAGTTCAAGCTATCTTTTTACTGAGTTTGTACTTTTAGACAGTAAACTGACTCATGTTCATACAGTGGGGAGAACAAGTATTTGATACACTGCCGATTTTGCAGGTTTTCCTACTTACAAAGCATGTAGAGGTCTGTAATTTTTTAAAAATCCAGAAAATAACATTGTATGATTTTTAAGTAATTAATTTGCATTTTATTGCATGACATAAGTATTTGATACATCAGAAAAGCAGAACTTAATATTTGGTACAGAAACCTTTGTTTGTCTCATCAGACCACATGACCTTCTCCCATTCCTCCTCTGGATCATCCAGATGGTCATTGGCAAACTTCAGACGGGCCTGGACATGCGCTGGCTTGAGTAGGGGGACCTTGCGTGCGCTGCAGGATTTTAATCCATGACGGCGTAGTGTGTTACTAATGGTTTTCTTTGAGACTGTGGTCCCAGCTCTCTTCAGGTCATTGACCAGGTGCTGCCGTGTAGTTCTGGGCTGATCCCTCACCTTCCTCATGATCATTGATGCCCCACAAGGTGAGATCTTGCATGGAGCCCCAGACCGAGGGTGATTGACCGTCATCTTGAACTTCTTCCATTTTCTAATAATTGCGCCAACAGTTGTTGCCTTCTCACCAAGCTGCTTGCCTATTGTTCTGTAGCCCATCCCAGCCTTGTGCAGGTCTACAATGTTATCCCTGATGTCCTTACACAGCTCTCTGGTCTTGGCCATTGTGGAGAGGTTGGAGTCTGTTTGATTGAGTGTGTGGACAGGTGTCTTTTATACAGGTAACGAGTTCAAACAGGTGCAGTTAATACAGGTAATGAGTGGAGAACAGGAGGGCTTCTTAAAGAAAAACTAACAGGTCTGTGAGAGCCGGAATTCTTACTGGTTGGTAGGTGATCAAATACTTATGTCATGCAATAAAATGCAAATTAATTACTTAAAAATCAAACAATGTGATTTTCTGGATTTTTGTTTTAGATTCTGTCTCCCACAGTTGAAGTGTACCTATGATAAAAATTACAGACCTCTTCAAGCTTTGTAAGTAGGAAAACCTGCAAAATCGGCAGTGTATCAAATACTTGTTCTCCCCACTGTACATATCCAGGTGAGACATATATAAACATAGACAGGGCACTACTACAGCTAACCCTCTCCACCACTCCCATATCCCCCTCTCCTCTCCCATATCCCCCTC
>NW_028157909.1:5000-10000 GCF_964263955.1 Coregonus lavaretus | reverse complement strand
AGCACAGTGAGGGGAGAGAGATAGTGATAGCACAGTGAGGCGAGAGAGATAGTGATATCACAGTGAGGGGAGAGAGCTGGTAATAGCACAGTGAGGGGAGAGAGTTAGTGATAGCACAGTGAGGGGAGAGAGGATAGTAATAGCACAGTGAGGGGAGAGAGATAGTGATAGCACAGTGAGGGGAGAGAGATAGTGATAGCACAGTGAGGGGAGAGAGATAGTGATAGCACAGTGAGGGGAGAGAGATAGTGATAGCACAGTGAGGGGAGAGAGATAGTGATAGCACAGTGAGGGGAGAGAGATAGTGATAGCACAGTGAGGGGAGAGAGATAGTGATAGCACAGTGAGGGGAGAGAGATAGTGATAGCACAGTGAGGGGAGAGAGATAGTGATAGCACAGTGAGGGGTGAGAGATAGTGATAGCACAGTGAGGGGAGAGAGATAGTGATAGCAGGGTACTGACTGGCTATAACTACTGCACCTCTCCCTCTATCTACCTGCTCAGGCCTTTTTCTCTCTCTCTCTCTGGTGAGTTACACTGACTCCTCTCAGCGGTGTGTTTATGTTTACCTGCGTGGGCATAATCCCTTTAGTTAGGCATAGTGGGATGGGAGAACGGTGGAAGGGGTGTAGGTGTGTGTCAGATATGATGAGACAGGATGTAGTGCATTATCTTCTACTGTAATGTGTACCAGCTATCTCCTGCAGTTGATCATGTGTCACTGGAAGGGAATCACAAGGTCTCTGTCAGCCTGACTGTCATACAGCTATCTGTCTCTCTCATGACTCTAATGCACACACACACTCACACACACACACACACACACACACACACACACACCAGACAGACAGGTCCACAGCGCCACTCCTGGCCAATAGAGGCTCACGCTTCTGGCTTATCTAATCCAAGGCGAGAGGATCACACACACGCACACGCACACGCACACACACGGAGAGGGCTCCCAAGGATGATCCTATCTGCACTGTAGAAACACCTCCTTGCAGTAGCCTGTAAAATGACAGTATGATCCTTGAACTCTCTCTCTTGGGGTCATTGCCTTACACCCAGATCAGTCAAATGGGATTCGTATCTTCTAACCCCCTTCTGGTCCGACTGACTACAGTCCTGTTATCTACACACCACTCTGGTCCCACTGACTACAGTCCTGTTATCTACACACCACTCTGGTCCCACTGACTACAGTCCTGTTATCTACACACCACTCTGGTCCTTCTGACTACAGTCCTGTTATCTACACACCACTCTGGTCCTTCTGACTACAGTCTGTTATCTACACACCACTCTGGTCCCACTGACTACAGTCCTGTTATCTACACACCACTCTGGTCCTTCTGACTACAGTCCTGTTATCTACACACCACTCTGGTCCTTCTGACTACAGTCCTGTTATCTACACACCACTCTGGTCCTTCTGACTACAGTCCTGTTATCTACACACCACTCTGGTCCCACTGAATACAGTCCTGTTATCTACACACCACTCTGGTCCTTCTGACTACAGTCCTGTTATCTACACACCACTCTGGTCCTTCTGACTACAGTCCTGTTATCTACACACCACTCTGGTCCCACTGACTACAGTCCTGTTATCTACACACCACTCTGGTCCCACTGACTACAGTCCTGTTATCTACACACCACTCTGGTCCTTCTGACTACAGTCCTGTTATCTACACACCACTCTGGTCCTTCTGACTACAGTCCTGTTATCTACACACCACTCTGGTCCTTCTGACTACAGTCCTGTTATCTACACACCACTCTGGTCCTTCTGACTACAGTCCTGTTATCTACACACCACTCTGGTCCTTCTGACTACAGTCCTGTTATCTACACACCACTCTGGTCCTTCTGACTACAGTCCTGTTATCTACACACCACTCTGGTCCCACTGACTACAGTCCTGTTATCTACACACCACTCTGGTCCTTCTGACTACAGTCCTGTTATCTACACACCACTCTGGTCCCACTGACTACATTCCTGTTATCTACACACCACTCTGGTCCCACTGACTACAGTCCTGTTATCTACACACCACTCTGGTCCTTCTGACTACAGTCCTGTTATCTACACACCACTCTGGTCCCACTGACTACAGTCCTGTTATCTACACGCCACTCTGGCCCCACTGACTACAGTCCTGTTATCTACACACCACTCTGGTCCCACTGACTACAGTCCTGTTATCTACACACCACTCTGGTCCCACTGACTACAGTCCTGTTATCTACACACCACTCTGGTCCCACTGACTACAGTCCTGTTATCTACACACCACTCTGGTCCCACTGACTACAGTCCTGTTATCTACACACCACTCTGGTCCTTCTGACTACAGTCCTGTTATCTACACACCACTCTGGTCCCACTGACTACAGTCCTGTTATCTACACACCACTCTGGTCCCACTGACTACAGTCCTGTTATCTACACACCACTCTGGTCCTTCTGACTACAGTCCTGTTATCTACACACCACTCTGGTCCTTCTGACTACAGTCCTGTTATCTACACACCACTCTGGTCCTTCTGACTACAGTCCTGTTATCTACACACCACTCTGGTCCTTCTGACTACAGTCCTGTTATCTACACACCACTCTGGTCCCACTGACTACAGTCCTGTTATCTACACACCACTCTGGTCCTTCTGACTACAGTCCTGTTATCTACACACCACTCTGGTCCCACTGACTACAGTCCTGTTATCTACACACCACTCTGGTCCCACTGACTACAGTCCTGTTATCTACACACCACTCTGGTCCTTCTGACTACAGTCCTGTTATCTACACACCACTCTGGTCCCACTGACTACAGTCCTGTTATCTACACGCCACTCTGGCCCCACTGACTACAGTCCTGTTATCTACACACCACTCTGGTCCCACTGACTACAGTCCTGTTATCTACACACCACTCTGGTCCCACTGACTACAGTCCTGTTATCTACACACCACTCTGGTCCTTCTGACTACAGTCCTGTTATCTACACACCACTCTGGTCCCACTGACTACAGTCCTGTTATCTACACACCACTCTGGTCCTTCTGACTACAGTCCTGTTATCTACACACCACTCTGGTCCTTCTGACTACAGTCCTGTTATCTACACACCACTCTGGTTCCACTGACTACAGTCCTGTTATCTACACACCACTCTGGTCCTTCTGACTACAGTCCTGTTATCTACACACCACTCTGGTCCCACTGACTACAGTCCTGTTATCTACACACCACTCTGGTCCTTCTGACTACAGTCCTGTTATCTACACACCACTCTGGTCCCACTGACTACAGTCCTGTTATCTACACACCACTCTGGTCCCACTGACTACAGTCCTGTTATCTACACACCACTCTGGTCCCACTGACTACAGTCCTGTTATCTACACACCACTCTGGTCCCACTGACTACAGTCCTGTTATCTACACACCACTCTGGTCCTTCTGACTACAGTCCTGTTATCTACACACCACTCTGGTCCCACTGACTACAGTCCTGTTATCTACACACCACTCTGGTCCTTCTGACTACAGTCCTGTTATCTACACACCACTCTGGTCCCACTGACTACAGTCCTGTTATCTACACACCACTCTGGTCCCACTGACTACAGTCCTGTTATCTACACACCACTCTGGTCCTTCTGACTACAGTCCTGTTATCTACACACCACTCTGGTCCCACTGACTACAGTCTTGTTATCTACACACCACTCTGGTCCCACTGACTACAGTCCTGTTATCTACACACCACTCTGGTCCCACTGACTACAGTCCTGTTATCTACACACCACTCTGGTCCTTCTGACTACAGTCCTGTTATCTACACACCACTCTGGTCCCACTGACTACAGTCCTGTTATCTACACGCCACTCTGGCCCCACTGACTACAGTCCTGTTATCTACACACCACTCTGGTCCCACTGACTACAGTCCTGTTATCTACACACCACTCTGGTCCCACTGACTACAGTCCTGTTATCTACACACCACTCTGGTCCCACTGACTACAGTCCTGTTATCTACACACCACTCTGGTCCCACTGACTACAGTCCTGTTATCTACACACCACTCTGGTCCTTCTGACTACAGTCCTGTTATCTACACACCACTCTGGTCCCACTGACTACAGTCCTGTTATCTACACACCACTCTGGTCCCACTGACTACAGTCCTGTTATCTACACACCACTCTGGTCCTTCTGACTACAGTCCTGTTATCTACACACCACTCTGGTCCTTCTGACTACAGTCCTGTTATCTACACACCACTCTGGTCCTTCTGACTACAGTCCTGTTATCTACACACCACTCTGGTCCTTCTGACTACAGTCCTGTTATCTACACACCACTCTGGTCCCACTGACTACAGTCCTGTTATCTACACACCACTCTGGTCCTTCTGACTACAGTCCTGTTATCTACACACCACTCTGGCCCCACTGACTACAGTCCTGTTATCTACACACCACTCTGGTCCCACTGACTACAGTCCTGTTATCTACACACCACTCTGGTCCCACTGACTACAGTCCTGTTATCTACACACCACTCTGGTCCTTCTGACTACAGTCCTGTTATCTACACACCACTCTGGTCCCACTGACTACAGTCCTGTTATCTACACACCACTCTGGTCCTTCTGACTACAGTCCTGTTATCTACACACCACTCTGGTCCTTCTGACTACAGTCCTGTTATCTACACACCACTCTGGTTCCACTGACTACAGTCCTGTTATCTACACACCACTCTGGTCCTTCTGACTACAGTCCTGTTATCTACACACCACTCTGGTCCCACTGACTACAGTCCTGTTATCTACACACCACTCTGGTCCTTCTGACTACAGTCCTGTTATCTACACACCACTCTGGTCCCACTGACTACAGTCCTGTTATCTACACACCACTCTGGTCCCACTGACTACAGTCCTGTTATCTACACACCACTCTGGTCCCACTGACTA
>NW_028157909.1:0-2500 GCF_964263955.1 Coregonus lavaretus | reverse complement strand
TAGCTAAGGGTACTAACAGTCATCAGCCATCAGTCTTACAGTAACCTATATACTGTATCAGCCTCTATAGAAGTCTATGGATGTACATGTATTCAGCATGAGAGGATGTCTGGCCCTGGTCTAGAGGCCTGATATGACTACACCATGACCCCAGTCACAGAGAGCAGCAATGTTTCCAGTGAGTGGTACTGTTGTACAGACAGACTGTGTAAAGTGATCCAGTCCCCAGAGCGGAGCTAGGTGTTGGAGCTGAAAGGAGCTCTTAGGTCTGGCTTTATGGGAGAATATACAAGCCACTGGAGAGGAGAGAGGTAGGGGGAGAGAGAGGGGGGGGGAGAGAGAGGGGTGGAGAGAGAGGAGAGAGAGAGGAGAGGGGAGAGAGAGAGAGAGAGGGGGGGAGAGGAGATAGGAGAGAGAGGGATAGAGAGAGAGAGGAGAGAGAGAGGAGAGGGGAGAGAGAGAGAGAGAGGAGAGCGGGACAGGGGAGAGAGAGAGAGAGAGAGAGAGAGATAGGGGGTATAGGATACCCTGACCACTCCGGGGCGTTGAAGCCACTAGCCACAGGTCTCTCTCTCCCTCTCTCTTCCCTCTCCAGGCCGGTCTCGGGGTAAACCACAGCATTCTCCAGCCCGTGAGAAACACACAGAACCAAACTCCTCCATCCTCCTCCAACCGTCCTCCTCTGTCCAATACATAAACCTGCCATAGCACTGTGATTTACTCCCTGTATACCACTCTGCTACGCTCCTCTGGTTACTAACAATGTGACATGATGGAATGAGATGGAAGATGGAAACAGAGAGATGGAGGGAGGGAGGGAGGGAGGGAGAGCACTATAAGGATAACATAGAAGGGTTGTGCTTGTTCATTTTTCATCCTTAAAGTAGCTTTCATCGTTAAAGTAGGTTATATACTTTTAAACACACACACACACTAACGTTTACACACACACGTGCACGCACGCACGCACACACAGTGGTACACTGTAGGTCAATATCTGTCAATACTGAGACGACTATCAGTGGTGGGATATCATTGAGTCTCCTCTAATACCTGGTATATATCTCTCTCTCTCTCCCTGTGTGTGTGTCTCCCCTACCCAACCTCATTATCTACATTCACTGTCTTCTCCCCTACACAACCTCATTATCTACATTCACTGTCTTCTCCCTTACCCAACCTCATTATCTACATTCACTGTCTTCTCCCTACCCAACCTCATTATCTACATTCACTGTCTTCTCCCTACCCAACCTCATTATCTACATTCACTGT
Organism: Coregonus lavaretus; assembly: GCF_964263955.1. Lineage (NCBI taxonomy): Eukaryota > Metazoa > Chordata > Actinopteri > Salmoniformes > Salmonidae > Coregonus > Coregonus lavaretus. The sequence continues at coordinate 1,225 of NW_028157909.1, read as the reverse complement.
CTTCTCCCTTACCCAACCTCATTATCTACATTCACTGTCTTCTCCCCTACCCAACCTCATTATCTACATTCACTGTCTTCTCCCTTACCCAACCTCATTATCTACATTCACTGTCTTCTCCCCTACCCAACCTCATTATCTACATTCACTGTCTTCTCCCTTACCCAACCTCATTATCTACATTCACTGTCTTCTCCCCTACCCAACCTCATTATCTACATTCACTGTCTTCTCCCCTACCCAACCTCATTATCTACATTCACTGTCTTCTCCCCTACACAACCTCATTATCTACATTCACTGTCTTCTCCCCTACCCAACCTCATTATCTACATTCACTGTCTTCTCCCCTACACAACCTCATTATCTACATTCACTGTCTTCTCCCTTACCCAACCTCATTATCTACATTCACTGTCTTCTCCCCTACCCAACCTCATTATCTACATTCACTGTCTTCTCCCCTACCCAACCTCATTATCTACATTCACTGTCTTCTCCCTTACCCAACCTCATTATCTACATTCACTGTCTTCTCCCCTACCCAACCTCATTATCTACATTCACTGTCTTCTCCCTTACCCAACCTCATTATCTACATTCACTGTCTTCTCCCCTACCCAACCTCATTATCTACATTCACTGTCTTCTCCCTTACCCAACCTCATTATCTACATTCACTGTCTTCTCCCCTACCCAACCTCATTATCTACATTCACTGTCTTCTCCCTTACCCAACCTCATTATCTACATTCACTGTCTTCTCCCCTACCCAACCTCATTATCTACATTCACTGTCTTCTCCCCTACCCAACCTCATTATCTACATTCACTGTCTTCTCCCCTACCCAACCTCATTATCTACATTCACTGTCTTCTCTACTTCCCTCCTCTCCCCCTCCTTTCTCCGTCTCTCTCTCTCTCTCTCTCTCTCTCTCTCTCTCTCTCTCTCCCCCTCTTACTCACTCTCACCTTCTTTCTCTCCTCTCACCACCTCACTCCTTCCTCTCTCCATATTGCCGTGGGATACTGTCCTCTATCTGCCTGTCATCTCTCAACTCTCTCTCTCTCCATCGATATTTTCCACTGTCCATCTGTCTGTCTGCATCCATTCCTTCTGTTGTCCTCTTTCCTTATTTTCCCTGTTTGTGTTTCTTCCTCTGTTTTCTTCCTCTCATCGGTGTTCTCTCTTCACACGCATCCCTCGCTCTGTCCCTCTCTGTCC
>NW_028157910.1:0-2000 GCF_964263955.1 Coregonus lavaretus | reverse complement strand
ATATATATTTCAAGAGACCTGAAAATCTATATTTTGGGGTTCTTCGTTCAACATATTGCTACATTTTCAAAGTGTCAGCAGCATTAAAAGCTACAGGCAGCCTGAGCTCGCTCTCTGTCTCTCTCTCTCACACACACATACCTAATTATCACTGTTGTGTGTATTGACTGATGACTTTGTTTACTCTTGCATCATGTTTGACAACTCTGTGAGCCGAATGGAAATCTAGACATGATCATCACTTAACGAGCCATTGTGTGGGGGATTGGGGCAGTAGAGGGACTGGAGCAGACTATTGTCAACATAACCTATATCCAGCTGTCTTTTAATTAACAGAATGAAGTAACGCAATCATTCAACATCAGTATCTATGGATCACATGATTCTCTCACTAGTTCTGTCTAAACCTGAACAAAGCTTTCTTACAGGACTTACACTGCTAGATGCTGTTCCTCATGGAATTCTCTGTTGCAGTCAGCAGGTAAATTACAAAGTAACACTTGAACATAGTGTAGACAGCATCATCGCATCATCACATCAATTGAACAATGTAACAATGTCTACAGCTACACTGTACCTGTTCACCAGTTACACGATGGTCATAAATCGTGACACACAGAACACAGTTTTTTTAAAACAACTTTACCAGCTACCTTCACTAATACACAGACACGTGGAATTGTATGTCTAGTTTCAGGCAGCCAGTTTATAAATAGCCTGTTAATTTCAGCTAATCCTCATTAACACACAATCTACCTTTAGATGATTCCACGTTGACCAATGTTGATTTCGTAACATAAACATGAATCTTGACTTTTTAAACTGGTATCAGTTAAACTGGTAAAACAGGCTTGTTCAGTAGCTGATGCCGTTAGTGGCGCTCACCAATTCAAACAACTTTGTTAATTTGTTACAATCCTACAATCAGCGGAAAACAAACTTACCGTCGACTGTCTTCTTCTTGAATAGAGATGCCATGGCGAACAAATGAAAACTAAAACCTTGTTTTACTAAAAACAACTTATCTGCTCCCCGACGGTCACCAGCTAAACTATAACCCTATCAACAAACGGAGATTTCCTGGTCGAACTGTTTCCCCAGCCTCACATGACAGCCCTGACACACCGCCGACTCTCTGACGTCACCAAGGGACTCAGCCCAGCTCCTCCAGTCTTCTCGCGGTACTGTTCCAACTCAAAACGGACCATTTTACCATTCATATCAGTGAATGCTGTAAGAACTGGAGTAGATAAAAGCCATAAAAGTTAAAAGTGATGATTTTATTAACTCTGCTCTGAAATTGCCGAGACTGAGGAGAAAAAGAGGACCAGTCACTTGAAAGCAAGAGTAGGTCGAGCGCAGGCCATTTCTATTAGCATTTTGGATTTTCATTTTTGCATATTGGATTATGCCCCCATTAGAAAATACGTTGGAGGTATTTTCTATGTACATAGAAATATAGCAAATGCTAGAGATTTGTATGTCTGTGTGTGTGTCTCTGTGCGCGCTCGTGCGTGTGTGTGTCTGTGTGTCTGTGTGTGTGTGTTAAGCTATGAAAAAGTAAAGTACCACGTACATAAAAACAACCACATAGGGAGTGATAGACATAAAACCGCTCCCTACAGCTTTAAACCGCAATAAATTATTTTGTTCTCAATCCATCCTCATCTCACTGGATAATGTTACCACTGAGGTCAGGGACCTGCTATATTAAAGAATACATTCATAGGATGGTTTCTCTTCATATTCATGCCGCAACTTCTGCAGTCTGGTCACTTGAACCGTAACAAACTCAATTCCATGAAAATTCTGAGTTCCCTCCATTTGGTTAAATGGAAAAGAAGGGAGTAGAGAAGAGGAGAATAGGAGAGTTAGAAGGGGAGTTCTGGCTCAAAATGAGAGGATGGGGCCAAGTACAGGAGGAGAGGAGAAGATAACAGATGAGAGGAGACAGAGGATAGTGGGGTGACTTTGAGAAGACAGAGGAGAGGTGGTTGAGT
>NW_028157911.1:0-68178 GCF_964263955.1 Coregonus lavaretus | reverse complement strand
AGGAGGTTACTACCAGAGCAGAGTGTTAGCTAGTTCAGGAGGTTACTACCAGAGCAGTGTAGCTAGTTCAGGAGGTTACTACCAGAGCAGAGTGTTAGCTAGTTCAGGAGGTTACTACCAGAGCAGAGGGTTAGCTAGTCAGGAGGTTACTACCAGAGCAGAGGGTTAGCTAGTTCAGGAGGTTACTACCAGAGCAGAGGGTTAGCTAGTTCAGGAGGTTACTACCAGAGCAGAGGGTTAGCTAGTTCAGGAGGTTACTACCAGAGCAGAGGTTAGCTAGTCTCAGGAGGTTACTACCAGAGCAGAGGGTTAGCTAGTTCAGGAGGTTACTACCAGAGCAGAGGGTTAGCTAGTTCAGGAGGTTACTACCAGAGCAGAGGGTTAGCTAGTTCAGGAGGTTACTACCAGAGCAGAGTGTTAGCTAGTTCAGGAGGTTACTACCAGAGCAGAGGTTAGCTAGTTCAGGAGGTTACTACCAGAGCAGAGTGTTAGCTAGTTCAGGAGGTTACTACCAGAGCAGAGTGTTAGCTAGTTCAGGAGGTTACTACCAGAGCAGAGGGTTAGCTAGTTCAGGAGGTTACTACCAGAGCAGAGGGTTAGCTAGTTCAGGAGGTTACTACCAGGAGTGTTAGCTAGTTCAGGAGGTTACTACCAGAGCAGAGGGTTAGCTAGTTCAGGAGGTTACTACCAGAGCAGAGGGTTAGCTAGTTCAGGAGGTTACTACCAGAGCAGAGGGTTAGCTAGTTCAGGAGGTTACTACCAGAGCAGAGGGTTAGCTAGTTCAGGAGGTTACTACCAGAGCAGAGGGTTAGCTAGTTCAGGAGGTTACTACCAGAGCAGAGGGTTAGCTAGTTCAGGAGGTTACTACCAGAGCAGAGGGTTAGCTAGTTCAGGAGGTTACTACCAGAGCAGAGGGTTAGCTAGTTCAGGAGGTTACTACCAGAGCAGAGGTTAGCTAGTTCAGGAGGTTACTACCAGAGCAGAGGGTTAGCTAGTTCAGGAGGTTACTACCAGAGCAGAGGGTTAGCTAGTTCAGGAGGTTACTACCAGAGCAGAGGGTTAGCTAGTTCAGGAGGTTACTACCAGAGCAGAGTGTTAGCTAGTTCAGGAGGTTACTACCAGAGCAGAGGGTTAGCTAGTTCAGGAGGTTACTACCAGAGCAGAGTGTTAGCTAGTTCAGGAGGTTACTACCAGAGCAGAGGGTTAGCTAGTTCAGGAGGTTACTACCAGAGCAGAGGTTAGCTAGTTCAGGAGGTTACTACCAGAGCAGAGGGTTAGCTAGTTCAGGAGGTTACTACCAGAGCAGAGGGTTAGCTAGTTCAGGAGGTTACTACCAGAGCAGAGGTTAGCTAGTTCAGGAGGTTACTACCAGAGCAGAGGGTTAGCTAGTTCAGGAGGTTACTACCAGAGCAGAGGGTTAGCTAGTTCAGGAGGTTACTACCAGAGCAGAGGGTTAGCTAGTTCAGGAGGTTACTACCAGAGCAGAGGTTAGCTAGTTCAGGAGGTTACTACCAGAGCAGAGTGTTAGCTAGTTCAGGAGGTTACTACCAGAGCAGAGGGTTAGCTAGTTCAGGAGGTTACTACCAGAGCAGAGGGTTAGCTAGTTCAGGAGGTTACTACCAGAGCAGAGGGTTAGCTAGTTCAGGAGGTTACTACCAGAGCAGAGTGTTAGCTAGTTCAGGAGGTTACTACCAGAGCAGAGGGTTAGCTAGTTCAGGAGGTTACTACCAGAGCAGAGGGTTAGCTAGTTCAGGAGGTTACTACCAGAGCAGAGTGTTAGCTAGTTCAGGAGGTTACTACCAGAGCAGAGGGTTAGCTAGTTCAGGAGGTTACTACCAGAGCAGAGGTTAGCTAGTTCAGGAGGTTACTACCAGAGCAGAGTGTTAGCTAGTTCAGGAGGTTACTACCAGAGCAGAGGGTTAGCTAGTTCAGGAGGTTACTACCAGAGCAGAGGGTTAGCTAGTTCAGGAGGTTACTACCAGAGCAGAGTGTTAGCTAGTTCAGGAGGTTACTACCAGAGCAGAGGGTTAGCTAGTTCAGGAGGTTACTACCAGAGCAGAGTGTTAGCTAGTTCAGGAGGTTACTACCAGAGCAGAGTGTTAGCTAGTTCAGGAGGTTACTACCAGAGCAGAGGGTTAGCTAGTTCAGGAGGTTACTACCAGAGCAGAGTGTTAGCTAGTTCAGGAGGTTACTACCAGAGCAGAGGGTTAGCTAGTTCAGGAGGTTACTACCAGAGCAGAGGGTTAGCTAGTTCAGGAGGTTACTACCAGAGCAGAGTGTTAGCTAGTTCAGGAGGTTACTACCAGAGCAGAGGGTTAGCTAGTTCAGGAGGTTACTACCAGAGCAGAGGGTTAGCTAGTTCAGGAGGTTACTACCAGAGCAGAGTGTTAGCTAGTTCAGGAGGTTACTACCAGAGCAGAGGGTTAGCTAGTTCAGGAGGTTACTACCAGAGCAGAGGGTTAGCTAGTTCAGGAGGTTACTACCAGAGCAGAGGGTTAGCTAGTTCAGGAGGTTACTACCAGAGCAGAGGGTTAGCTAGTTCAGGAGGTTACTACCAGAGCAGAGTGTTAGCTAGTTCAGGAGGTTACTACCAGAGCAGAGGGTTAGCTAGTTCAGGAGGTTACTACCAGAGCAGAGGGTTAGCTAGTTCAGGAGGTTACTACCAGAGCAGAGTGTTAGCTAGTTCAGGAGGTTACTAGCAGAGCAGAGGGTTAGCTAGTTCAGGAGGTTACTACCAGAGCAGAGGGTTAGCTAGTTCAGGAGGTTACTACTCAGAGCAGAGGGTTAGCTAGTTCAGGAGGTTACTACCAGAGCAGAGGGTTAGCTAGTTCAGGAGGTTACTACCAGAGCAGAGTGTTAGCTAGTTCAGGAGGTTACTACCAGAGCAGAGTGTTAGCTAGTTCAGGAGGTTACTACCAGAGCAGAGTGTTAGCTAGTTCAGGAGGTTACTACCAGAGCAGAGTGTTAGCTAGTTCAGGAGGTTACTACCAGAGCAGAGTGTTAGCTAGTTCAGGAGGTTACTACCAGAGCAGAGGTTAGCTAGTTCAGGAGGTTACTACCAGAGCAGAGGGTTAGCTAGTTCAGGAGGTTACTACCAGAGCAGAGTGTTAGCTAGTTCAGGAGGTTACTACCAGAGCAGAGGGTTAGCTAGTTCAGGAGGTTACTACCAGAGCAGAGTGTTAGCTAGTTCAGGAGGTTACTACCAGAGCAGAGTGTTAGCTAGTTCAGGAGGTTACTACCCAGAGCAGAGGGTTAGCTAGTTCAGGAGGTTACTACAGAGCAGAGTGTTAGCTAGTTCAGGAGGTTACTAGCAGAGCAGAGGGTTAGCTAGTTCAGGAGGTTACTACCAGAGCAGAGGGTTAGCTAGTTCAGGAGGTTACTACCAGAGCAGAGTGTTAGCTAGTTCAGGAGGTTACTACCAGAGCAGAGGGTTAGCTAGTTCAGGAGGTTACTACCAGAGCAGAGTGTTAGCTAGTTCAGGAGGTTACTACCAGAGCAGAGTGTTAGCTAGTTCAGGAGGTTACTACCAGAGCAGAGGTTAGCTAGTTCAGGAGGTTACTACCAGAGCAGAGGGTTAGCTAGTTCAGGAGGTTACTACCAGAGCAGAGTGTTAGCTAGTCAGGAGGTTACTACCAGAGCAGAGGGTTAGCTAGTTCAGGAGGTTACTACCAGAGCAGAGGGTTAGCTAGTTCAGGAGGTTACTACCAGAGCAGAGGGTTAGCTAGTTCAGGAGGTTACTACCAGAGCAGAGAGTTAGCTAGTTCAGGAGGTTACTACCAGAGCAGAGTGTTAGCTAGTTCAGGAGGTTACTACCAGAGCAGAGTGTTAGCTAGTTCAGGAGGTTACTACCAGAGCAGAGTGTTAGCTAGTTCAGGAGGTTACTACCAGAGCAGAGGGTTAGCTAGCTCAGGAGGTTACTACCAGAGCAGAGGGTTAGCTAGTTCAGGAGGTTACTACCAGAGCAGAGTGTTAGCTAGTTCAGGAGGTTACTACCAGAGCAGAGGGTTAGCTAGTTCAGGAGGTTACTACCAGAGCAGAGTGTTAGCTAGTTCAGGAGGTTACTACCAGAGCAGAGTGTTAGCTAGTTCAGGAGGTTACTACCAGAGCAGAGGGTTAGCTAGTTCAGGAGGTTACTACCAGAGCAGAGGGTTAGCTAGTTCAGGAGGTTACTACCAGAGCAGAGTGTTAGCTAGTTCAGGAGGTTACTACCAGAGCAGAGGGTTAGCTAGTTCAGGAGGTTACTACCAGAGCAGAGTGTTAGCTAGTTCAGGAGGTTACTACCAGAGCAGAGGGTTAGCTAGTTCAGGAGGTTACTACCAGAGCAGAGGGTTAGCTAGTTCAGGAGGTTACTACCAGAGCAGAGTGTTAGCTAGTTCAGGAGGTTACTACAGCCAGAGTGTTAGCTAGTTCAGGAGGTTACTACCAGAGCAGAGGGTTAGCTAGTTCAGGAGGTTACTACCAGAGCAGAGGGTTAGCTAGTTCAGGAGGTTACTACCAGAGCAGAGGGTTAGCTAGTTCAGGAGGTTACTACCAGAGCAGAGGGTTAGCTAGTTCAGGAGGTTACTACCAGAGCAGAGTGTTAGCTAGTTCAGGAGGTTACTACCAGAGCAGAGTGTTAGCTAGTTCAGGAGGTTACTACCAGAGCAGAGGGTTAGCTAGTTCAGGAGGTTACTACCAGAGCAGAGGGTTAGCTAGTTCAGGAGGTTACTACCAGAGCAGAGGGTTAGCTAGTTCAGAGGTTACTACCAGAGCAGAGGGTTAGCTAGTTCAGGAGGTTACTACCAGAGCAGAGGGTTAGCTAGTTCAGGAGGTTACTACCAGAGCAGAGGGTTAGCTAGTTCAGGAGGTTACTACCCAGAGCAGAGGGTTAGCTAGTTCAGGAGGTTACTACCAGAGCAGAGGGTTAGCTAGTTCAGGAGGTTACTACCAGAGCAGAGGGTTAGCTAGTTCAGGAGGTTACTACCAGAGCAGAGGGTTAGCTAGTTCAGGAGGTTACTACCAGAGCAGAGGGTTAGCTAGTTCAGGAGGTTACTACCAGAGCAGAGGGTTAGCTAGTTCAGGAGGTTACTACCAGAGCAGAGGGTTAGCTAGTTCAGGAGGTTACTACCAGAGCAGAGGGTTAGCTAGTTCAGGAGGTTACTACCAGAGCAGAGGGTTAGCTAGTTCAGGAGGTTACTACCAGAGCAGAGGGTTAGCTAGTTCAGGAGGTTACTACCAGAGCAGAGGGTTAGCTAGTTCAGGAGGTTACTACCAGAGCAGAGGGTTAGCTAGTTCAGGAGGTTACTACCAGAGCAGAGGGTTAGCTAGTTCAGGAGGTTACTACCAGAGCAGAGGGTTAGCTAGTTCAGGAGGTTACTACCAGAGCAGAGGGTTAGCTAGTTCAGGAGGTTACTACCAGAGCAGAGGGTTAGCTAGTTCAGGAGGTTACTACCAGAGCAGAGGGTTAGCTAGTTCAGGAGGTTACTACCAGAGCAGAGGGTTAGCTAGTTCAGGAGGTTACTACCAGAGCAGAGGGTTAGCTAGTTCAGGAGGTTACTACCAGAGCAGAGGGTTAGCTAGTTCAGGAGGTTACTACCAGAGCAGAGGGTTAGCTAGTTCAGGAGGTTACTACCAGAGCAGAGGGTTAGCTAGTTCAGGAGGTTACTACCAGAGCAGAGGGTTAGCTAGTTCAGGAGGTTACTACCAGAGCAGAGGGTTAGCTAGTTCAGGAGGTTACTACCAGAGCAGAGGGTTAGCTAGTTCAGGAGGTTACTACCAGAGCAGAGGGTTAGCTAGTTCAGGAGGTTACTACCAGAGCAGAGGGTTAGCTAGTTCAGGAGGTTACTACCAGAGCAGAGGGTTAGCTAGTTCAGGAGGTTACTACCAGAGCAGAGGGTTAGCTAGTTCAGGAGGTTACTACCAGAGCAGAGGGTTAGCTAGTTCAGGAGGTTACTACCAGAGCAGAGGGTTAGCTAGTTCAGGAGGTTACTACCAGAGCAGAGGGTTAGCTAGTTCAGGAGGTTACTACCAGAGCAGAGGGTTAGCTAGTTCAGGAGGTTACTACCAGAGCAGAGGGTTAGCTAGTTCAGGAGGTTACTACCAGAGCAGAGGGTTAGCTAGTTCAGGAGGTTACTACCAGAGCAGAGGGTTAGCTAGTTCAGGAGGTTACTACCAGAGCAGAGGGTTAGCTAGTTCAGGAGGTTACTACCAGAGCAGAGGGTTAGCTAGTTCAGGAGGTTACTACCAGAGCAGAGGGTTAGCTAGTTCAGGAGGTTACTACCAGAGCAGAGGGTTAGCTAGTTCAGGAGGTTACTACCAGAGCAGAGGGTTAGCTAGTTCAGGAGGTTACTACCAGAGCAGAGGGTTAGCTAGTTCAGGAGGTTACTACCAGAGCAGAGGGTTAGCTAGTTCAGGAGGTTACTACCAGAGCAGAGGGTTAGCTAGTTCAGGAGGTTACTACCAGAGCAGAGGGTTAGCTAGTTCAGGAGGTTACTACCAGAGCAGAGGGTTAGCTAGTTCAGGAGGTTACTACCAGAGCAGAGGGTTAGCTAGTTCAGGAGGTTACTACCAGAGCAGAGGGTTAGCTAGTTCAGGAGGTTACTACCAGAGCAGAGGGTTAGCTAGTTCAGGAGGTTACTACCAGAGCAGAGGGTTAGCTAGTTCAGGAGGTTACTACCAGAGCAGAGGGTTAGCTAGTTCAGGAGGTTACTACCAGAGCAGAGGGTTAGCTAGTTCAGGAGGTTACTACCAGAGCAGAGGGTTAGCTAGTTCAGGAGGTTACTACCAGAGCAGAGGGTTAGCTAGTTCAGGAGGTTACTACCAGAGCAGAGGGTTAGCTAGTTCAGGAGGTTACTACCAGAGCAGAGGGTTAGCTAGTTCAGGAGGTTACTACCAGAGCAGAGGGTTAGCTAGTTCAGGAGGTTACTACCAGAGCAGAGGGTTAGCTAGTTCAGGAGGTTACTACCAGAGCAGAGGGTTAGCTAGTTCAGGAGGTTACTACCAGAGCAGAGGGTTAGCTAGTTCAGGAGGTTACTACCAGAGCAGAGGGTTAGCTAGTTCAGGAGGTTACTACCAGAGCAGAGGGTTAGCTAGTTCAGGAGGTTACTACCAGAGCAGAGGGTTAGCTAGTTCAGGAGGTTACTACCAGAGCAGAGGGTTAGCTAGTTCAGGAGGTTACTACCAGAGCAGAGGGTTAGCTAGTTCAGGAGGTTACTACCAGAGCAGAGGGTTAGCTAGTTCAGGAGGTTACTACCAGAGCAGAGGGTTAGCTAGTTCAGGAGGTTACTACCAGAGCAGAGGGTTAGCTAGTTCAGGAGGTTACTACCAGAGCAGAGGGTTAGCTAGTTCAGGAGGTTACTACCAGAGCAGAGGGTTAGCTAGTTCAGGAGGTTACTACCAGAGCAGAGGGTTAGCTAGTTCAGGAGGTTACTACCAGAGCAGAGGGTTAGCTAGTTCAGGAGGTTACTACCAGAGCAGAGGGTTAGCTAGTTCAGGAGGTTACTACCAGAGCAGAGGGTTAGCTAGTTCAGGAGGTTACTACCAGAGCAGAGGGTTAGCTAGTTCAGGAGGTTACTACCAGAGCAGAGGGTTAGCTAGTTCAGGAGGTTACTACCAGAGCAGAGGGTTAGCTAGTTCAGGAGGTTACTACCAGAGCAGAGGGTTAGCTAGTTCAGGAGGTTACTACCAGAGCAGAGGGTTAGCTAGTTCAGGAGGTTACTACCAGAGCAGAGGGTTAGCTAGTTCAGGAGGTTACTACCAGAGCAGAGGGTTAGCTAGTTCAGGAGGTTACTACCAGAGCAGAGGGTTAGCTAGTTCAGGAGGTTACTACCAGAGCAGAGGGTTAGCTAGTTCAGGAGGTTACTACCAGAGCAGAGGGTTAGCTAGTTCAGGAGGTTACTACCAGAGCAGAGGGTTAGCTAGTTCAGGAGGTTACTACCAGAGCAGAGGGTTAGCTAGTTCAGGAGGTTACTACCAGAGCAGAGGGTTAGCTAGTTCAGGAGGTTACTACCAGAGCAGAGGGTTAGCTAGTTCAGGAGGTTACTACCAGAGCAGAGGGTTAGCTAGTTCAGGAGGTTACTACCAGAGCAGAGGGTTAGCTAGTTCAGGAGGTTACTACCAGAGCAGAGGGTTAGCTAGTTCAGGAGGTTACTACCAGAGCAGAGGGTTAGCTAGTTCAGGAGGTTACTACCAGAGCAGAGGGTTAGCTAGTTCAGGAGGTTACTACCAGAGCAGAGGGTTAGCTAGTTCAGGAGGTTACTACCAGAGCAGAGGGTTAGCTAGTTCAGGAGGTTACTACCAGAGCAGAGGGTTAGCTAGTTCAGGAGGTTACTACCAGAGCAGAGGGTTAGCTAGTTCAGGAGGTTACTACCAGAGCAGAGGGTTAGCTAGTTCAGGAGGTTACTACCAGAGCAGAGGGTTAGCTAGTTCAGGAGGTTACTACCAGAGCAGAGGGTTAGCTAGTTCAGGAGGTTACTACCAGAGCAGAGGGTTAGGTACTGGGCGTTAGACCTGTCTGACCAATGACATACTGACTTTCGCAGCAAGGGCTTTCAGACCGCAAGGGCTTTCAGACCGCAAGGGCTTTCAGACAGAATAAGGCAGTGTTTGCATAAGGATTCAGGCCAGCGGGAATTGGACAAATCAGCCTTGAAGTTTATTCCGGTGTTTCAGTGTGTCTGGCTCTAGTGACGTAATGGACACATATCTGCACTGGAGATCATCCTGGAGAATGAAAATAGCTCTCACTCCACTACCAACCACTAACTCCAAGTCAATCACACTTCTGTGAAATCAAACTGTCCACTTAGGAAGCAACACTGATTGACAATACATTTCACATGCTGTTGTGCAAATGGAATAGACAACAGGTGGAAATTATAGGCAATTAGCAAGACACCCCCAATAAAGGAGTGGTTCTGCAGGTGGTGACCACAGACCACTTCTCAGTTCCTATGCTTCCTGGCTGATGTTTTGGTGACTTGAATGCTGGCGGTGCTTTCACTCTAGTGGTAGAATGAGACGGAGTCTACAACCCACACAAGTGGCTCAGGTAGTGCAGCTCATCCAGGATGGCACATCAATGCGAGCTATGGCAAGAAGGTTTGCTGTGTCTGTCAGCGTAGTGTCCAGAGTATGGAGGCGCTACCAGGAGACAGGCCAGTACATCAGGAGACGTGGAGGAGGCCGTAGGAGGGCAACAACCCAGCAGCAGGACCGCTACCTCTGCCTTTGTGCAAGGAGGAGCAGGAGGAGCACTGCCAGAGCCCTGCAAAATGACCTCCAGCAGGCTACAAATGTGCATGTGTCTGCTCAAACGGTCAGAAACAGACTCCATGAGGGTGGTATGAGGGCCCGACGTCCACAGGTGGGGGTTGTGCTTACAGCCCAACACCGTGCAGGACATTTGGCATTTGCCAGAGAACACCAAGATTGGCAAATTCGCCACTGGCGCCCTGTGCTCTTCACAGATGAAAGCAGGTTCACACTGAGCACGTGACAGACGTGACAGAGTCTGGAGACGCCGTGGAGAACGTTCTGCTGCCTGCAACATCCTCCAGCATGACCGGTTTGGCGGTGGGTCAGTCATGGTGTGCGGTGGCATTTCTTTGGGGGGCCGCACAGCTCTCCATGTGCTCGCCAGAGGTAGCCTGACTGCCATTAGGTACCGAGATGAGATCCTCAGACCCCTTGTGAGACCATATGCTGGTGCGGTTGGCCCTGGGTTCCTCCTAATGCAAGACAATGCTAGACCTCATGTGGCTGGAGTGTGTCAGCAGTTCCTGCAAGAGGAAGGCATTGATGCTATGGACTGGCCCGCCCGTTCCCCAGACCTGAATCCAATTGAGCACATCTGGGACATCATGTCTCGCTCCATCCACCAACGCCACGTTGCACCACAGACTGTCCAGGAGTTGGCGGATGCTTTAGTCCAGGTCTGGGAGGAGATCCATCAGGAGACCATCCGCCACCTCATCAGGAGCATGCCCAGGCGTTGTAGGGAGGTCATACAGGCACGTGGAGGCCACACACGCTACTGAGCCTCATTTTGACTTGTTTTAAGGACATTACATCAAAGTTGGATCAGCCTGTAGTGTGGTTTTCCACTTTAATTTTGAGGGTGACTCCAAATCCAGACCTCCATGGGTTGATACATTTGATTTCCATTGATAATTTTTGTGTGATTTTGTTGTCAGCACATTCAACTATGTAAAGAAGAAAAAAGTATTTAATAAGATTATTTCATTCATTCAGATCTAGGATGTGTTATTTTAGTGTTCACTTTATTTTTTTGAGCAGTGTGTATGTAGTGATACTGCAGTGCCGGCCCTATATATATGTAGTGATACTGCAGTGCTGGCCCTATATTTATGTAGTGATACTGCAGTGCTGGCCTTGTCGGCCTTATCTAATCACCTTGTCGGCTCGGGGATTAGAACCAGCGACCTTTCGCTTACTGGCACAACGCTCTTAACCACTAAGCTACCTGCCGTGATACTCCAGTGCTGGCCCTATATATATGTAGTGATACTCCAGTGCTGGCTCTATATATATGTAGTGATACTCCAGTGCTGGCTCTATATATATGTAGTGATACTGCAGTGCTGGCTCTATATATATGTAGTGATACTCCAGTGCTGGCTCTATATATATGTAGTGATACTCCAGTGCTGGCCCTATATATATGTAGTGATACTCCAGTGCTGGCTCTATATATATGTAGTGATACTCCAGTGCTGGCTCTATATATATGTAGTGATACTCCAGTGCTGGCCCTATATATATGTAGTGATACTCCAGTGCTGGCTCTATATATATATATATGTAGTGATACTGCAGTGCTGGCCCTATATATATGTAGTGATACTGCAGTGCTGGCCCTATATATATGTAGTGATACTCCAGTGCTGGCCCTATATATATGTAGTGATACTCCAGTGCTGGCCCTATATTTATGTAGTGATACTCCAGTGCTGGCCCTATATATATGTAGTGATACTCCAGTGCTGGCCCTATATTTATGTAGTGATACTCCAGTGCTGGCCCTATATATGTAGTGATACTGCAGTGCTGGCCCTATATATATGTAGTGATACTGCAGTGCTGGCCCTATATATATGTAGTGATACTGCAGTGCCGGCCCTATATATATGTAGTGATACTGCAGTGCTGGTCCTATATATATGTAGTGATACTGCAGTGCTGGTCCTATATGTATGTAGTGATACTGCAGTGCTGGCCCTATATATATGTAGTGATACTGCAGTGCTGGCCCTATATTTATGTAGTGATACTGCAGTGCTGGCCCTATATTTATGTAGTGATACTCCAGTGCTGGCCCTATATATATGTAGTGATACTGCAGTGCTGGCCCTATATATATGTAGTGATACTGCAGTGCTGGCCCTATATATATGTAGTGATACTGCAGTGCTGGCCCTATATATATGTAGTGATACTCCAGTGCTGGCCCTATATTTATGTAGTGATACTCCAGTGCTGGCCCTATATTTATGTAGTTATACTGCAGTGCTGGCCCTATATTTATGTAGTGATACTGCAGTGCTGGCCCTATATTTATGTAGTGATACTCCAGTGCTGGCCCTATATTTATGTAGTGATACTGCAGTGCTGGCCCTATATTTATGTAGTGATACTCCAGTGCTGGCCCTATATTTATGTAGTGATACTCCAGTGCTGGCCCTATATTTATGTAGTGATACTGCAGTGCTGGCCCTATATATATGTAGTGATACTGCAGTGCTGGCCCTATATATATATATGTAGTGATACTGCAGTGCTGGCCCTATATGGATTTAGTGTTGCATATTTCACTAACTGTTTTCTTTTCTCTTTCTAGATAAATACAGACCTCCCAACACGTCCTTAGAGGTGAGTTACACACATACCATGCTTCCAGAACAACGGTGACTCTGGGATGCTGACCTTCTAGGCAGAATTGCAAAGGAAAAAGTCCAGTGTCTGTGTTCTTTTGCCCATCTTAATCTTTTCTTTTTATTGGCCAGTCTGAGATATGGCTTTTTCTTTGCAACTCTGCCTAGAAGGTCAGCATCCCGGAGTCGCCTCTTCACTGTTGACGTTGAGACTAGTGTTTTGCGGGTACTATTTAATGAAGCTGCCAGTTGAGGACCTGTGAGGCGTCTGTTTCTCAAACTAGACACTAATGTATTTGTCCTCTTGCTCAGTTGTGGACCGGGGCCTCCCACTCCTCTTTCTATTCTGGTTAGAGCCAGTTTGCGCTGTTCTGTGAAGGGAGTAGTACACAGCGTTGTACGAGATCTTCAGTTTCTTGGCAATTTCTAATATAATATATAATACATAATAATAAATATATATATATATATATATATATATATATATATATATATATATATATATATATATATATATATATATATATATATATATATATATATATATATATATATATATAATTTCTCGCATGGAATAGCCTTCATTTCTCAGAACAAGAATAGACTGACGAGCTTCAGAAGAAAGTTCTTTGTTTCTGGCCATTCTGATCCTGTAATCGAACCCACAATTGCTGATGCTCCAGATACTCAACTAGTCTCAAGAAGGCCAGTTTTATTGCTTCTTTAATCAGCACAACAGTTTTTAGCTGTGCTAACATAATTGCAAAAGGCTTTTCTAATGATCAATTAGCTTTTTAAAATTATAAACTTGGATTAGCAAACACAACGTGCCATTGGAACACAGGACTGATGGTTGCTGATAATGGGCCTCTGTACGCCTATGTAGATATTCCATTAAAGATCAGCCGTTTCCAGCTACAATGGCCATTTACAACATTAACAATGTCTACACTGTATTTCTGATCAATTTGATGTTATTTTAATGGACAAATTGCTTTTTTTCGAAAACAAGGACATTTCTAAGTGACCCCAAACTTTTGAAAGTTTGTGTATATATATATATATATATATATATATATATACACACACACACACACACACACACACACACACACACACACACACACACACACACACACACACACACACACACACACACACACACACACACAGTGCCTTGCAAAAGTATTCATCCCCCTTGGTGTTTTTCCTATTTTGTTGCATTACAACCTGCATTACAACTCCTGAGTGGCGCTGTGGTCTAAGGCACTGCATCACAGTGCTAGCTGTGCCACTAGAGATCCTGGTTCGAATCCAGGCTCTGTCGCAGCCGGCCGCGACCGGGAGACTCATGGGCGGCGCACAATTGGCCCAGCGTCGTCCAGGGTAGGGGAGGGAATGGCCGGCAGGGATGTAGCTCAGTTGATAGAGCATGGCGTTTGCAACGCCAGGGTTGTGGGTTTGATTCCCACGGGGGGCCAGTATAAAAAAATAAAAAAATAAAATAAAAATTGTATTCACTAACTGTAAGTCGCTCTGGATAAGAGCGTCTGCTAAATGACAAAAAATGTAAATGTAAAATGTAATTTTAATGGATTTTTTTGGGATTTCATGTAATGGACACACAAAATAGTCCAAATTAGTGAAGTGAAATTAATCAAATAACTTGTTTCAAAAAATTCTAAAAAATAAATAATGGAGATGTGGTGTGTGCATATATATTCACCCCCTTTGCTATGAAGCCCCTAAATAAGATCTGGTGCAACTAATTCCCTTCAGAAGTCACATAATTAGTTAGATTGCACACAGGTGGACTTTAAGTGTCACATGATCTCAGTGTGTGTATATATATATATCTATCTATCTGTTCTGAAAGGCCACAGAGTCTGCAACACCACTAAGCAAGGGGCACCACCAAGCAAGCGGCACCAGGAAGACCAAGGAGCTCTCCAAACAGGTCAGGGAGAAAGTTGTGGAGAAGTACAGATCAGGGTTGGGTTATAAAAAAAATATCAGAAACTTTGAACATCCCACGGAGCACCATTTTTAAATCCACTATTAAAAAATAGAAAGAATATGGCACCACAACAAACCTGCCAAGAGCGGGCCGCCCACCAAAACTCACGACCAAAGATAACCCTGAAGGAGCTGCAAAGCTCCACAGCGGGGATTGGAGTATCTGTCCATAGGACCACTTTAAGCCGTACACTCCACAGAGCTGGGCTTTACGGAAGAGTGGCCAGAAAAAAGCCATCGCTTAAAGAAAAAAAATAAGTAAACACGTTTGGTGTTCGCCAAAAGCCATGTGGTAGACTCCCCAAACATATGGAAGAAGGTACTCTGGTCAGCTGAGACTAAAATGTAGCTTTTTGGCCATCAAGGAAAACGCTATGTCTGGTGCAAACCCAACACCTCTCATCACCCCGAGAACACCATCCCCACAGTGAAGCATGGTGGTGGCAGCATCATGCTGTGGGGATGTTTTTCATCGGCAGGGACTGGGAAACTGGTCAGAATTGAAGGAATGATGGATGGCGCTAAATACAGGGAAATTCTTGAGGGAAACCTGTTTCAGTCTTCCAGAGATTTGAGACTGGGAAGGAGGTTCACCTTCCAGCAGGACAATGACCCAGTCAGAAATCACCACAACATGGGCCCAAAATTCCCCTTAAATGCTGACATGAACTAACTCATATCTTCCTCTTTATGACATTTTATAACTATTTTTCAAATATTTCAGATTCTTAATGTTCACAATATCTCTGTGGGATTGACTGCTCTACCTTAATAATAACCCTATAGTGTTGCCTCTCTCTCTCTGATGTGATTTAGCTGGTCTCTCTCTGATGTGATTTAGCTGGTCTCTCTCTGATGTGATTCAGCTGGTCTCTCTCTGATGTGATTTAGCTGGTCTCTCTCTGATGTGATTCAGCAGGTCTCTCTCTGATGTGATTTAGCTGGTCTCTCTCTGATGTGATTTAGCTGGTCTCTCTCTGATGTGATTTAGCTGGTCTCTCTCTCTCTGATGTGATTCAGCTGGTCTCTCTCTCTCTCTGATGTGATTCAGCTGGTCTTTTTCTCTCTCTGATGTGATTCAGCTGGTCTTTTTCTCTCTCTGATGTGATTCAGCTGGTCTCTCTCTCTCTGATGTGATTTAGCTGGTCTCTCTCTCTCTGATGTGATTTAGCTGGTCTCTCTCTGATGTGATTTAGCTGGTCTCTCTCTGATGTGATTTAGCTGGTCTCTCTCTCTCTGATGTGATTCAGCTGGTCTTTTTCTCTCTCTGATGTGATTCAGCTGGTCTTTTTCTCTCTCTGATGTGATTCAGCTGGTCTCTCTCTCTCTGATGTGATTTAGCTGGTCTCTCTCTCTCTGATGTGATTCAGCTGGTCTTTTTCTCTCTCTGATGTGATTCAGCTGGTCTTTTTCTCTCTCTGATGTGATTTAGCTGGTCTCTCTCTCTCTGATGTGATTCAGCTGGTCTTTTTCTCTCTCTGATGTGATTCAGCTGGTCTTTTTCTCTCTCTGATGTGATTTAGCTGGTCTCTCTCTGATGTGATTTAGCTGGTCTCTCTCTGATGTGATTTAGCTGGTCTCTCTCTGATGTGATTTAGCTGGTCTCTCTCTGATGTGATTTAGCTGGTCTCTCTCTCTCTGATGTGATTCAGCTGGTCTTTTTCTCTCTCTGATGTGATTCAGCTGGTCTCTCTCTCTCTGATGTGATTCAGCTGGTCTCTCTCTCTCTGATGTGATTCAGCTGGTCTTTTTCTCTCTCTGATGTGATTCAGCTGGTCTTTTTCTCTCTCTGATGTGATTCAGCTGGTCTCTCTCTCTCTGATGTGATTCAGCTGGTCTCTCTCTCTCTGATGTGATTTAGCTGGTCTCTCTCTGATGTGATTTAGCTGGTCTCTCTCTGATGTGATTTAGCTGGTCTCTCTCTCTGATGTGATTTAGCTGGTCTCTCTCTCTGATGTGATTTAGCTGGTCTCTCTCTGATGTGATTTAGCTGGTCTCTCTCTCTGATGTGATTTAGCTGGTCTCTCTCTGATGTGATTTAGCTGGTCTCTCTCTCTGATGTGATTTAGCTGGTCTCTCTCTGATGTGATTTAGCTGGTCTCTCTCTCTGATGTGATTTAGCTGGTCTCTCTCTGATGTGATTTAGCTGGTCTCTCTCTGATGTGATTTAGCTGGTCTCTCTCTGATGTGATTTAGCTGGTCTCTCTCTCTGATGTGATTTAGCTGGTCTCTCTCTGATGTGATTTAGCTGGTCTCTCTCTGATGTGATTTAGCTGGTCTCTCTCTGATGTGATTTAGCTGGTCTCTCTCTCTGATGTGATTTAGCTGGTCTCTCTCTGATGTGATTTAGCTGGTCTCTCTCTGATGTGATTCAGCTGGTCTCTCTCTGATGTGATTTAGCTGGTCTCTCTCTCTGATGTGATTCAGCTGGTCTCTCTCTGATTTAGCTGGTCTCTCGCTGATGTGATTCAGCTGGTCTCTCTCTGATTTAGCTGGTCTCTCGCTGATGTGATTTAGCTGGTCTCTCTCTGATGTGATTTAGCTGGTCGCTCTCCTCTAAACACTTTGCCCCACTGGCTCTAATCTGGCTCTCACTGGTGTGGATCACTGACCCACTTTCACAGTCAACTCATCTAATGTAATGATCGATGCAGCTTGGATAGAACAGAGGGAATTGGTCAACAACTAGTGCAGAGCGATTAACCAACATTTTGTTATTTTTCGGATTTACACTAATTGACCGTCTGTTCAATTATTTGAATTCCATTATGTTCATATTTTTTTGGGGTGAGCTCTGTGCAGTTTCTGTAGAGATCATTTTAGATGAAGTCTGAACTGTGCGACGTGGTAGGGAGTTGTTTCCAACAGGCCAATATTCCACATAATTTTGTGCAGAAAATGTGGTAATTAACTACATTGACCATAATCCTTTGCATGCCAGCTTAATCTAGTCCGTTCTATGACAGAGGGGGATAGAAAGCAGACGATCTGAGTGGTTTATAGCTGGTATTCAGCAGTCAGAAAAGCAGATGATCTGAGTGGTTTATAGCTGGTATTCAGCAGTCAGAAAAGCATGACTTTACTTTGAAGAACTACTAAAATAGTGATTTTTTTTTTTTGTCAGGCCGCATAGGCAGAAGCTGTATAGAGATGAGATGATGACTTGGAATTAAATACATTACTTTAATAAAAATGTGTTTTATTTGATTAATGTGAATAAATTCTGGATAATCAGTAATGGGCAGTCACTACCACCATGGGACTTCTATTAATTGTTTTATTCAGTGTTACTAGGGGTGTGAACATTTTTTAACGTTAAAACCTTTAAAAAACTAAATTCTTTACCCCACATACATATACTTTTCTGTGTTATAGCCTAACTAGACGACATGGCTATAAAGGCCTGGGGAAAGGAGAACTGTTGCTTTGGTGAATTTGCAAGAAAATGAAGACATTGTGATATGCAAATTACCAATCATGTGCAGGGTTCTGCCTCTCTCTCTCCTCCACAGTCTCTCTCTCTCCGTCATGCTGGCCTGCCTGCCCCTCTCAATTCAATTTTCCATGTAAGGGCTTTATTGTCATGGGAAACGTGTGTTAACATTAAGCCAAAGCAAGTGAAGTAGATAGTAAACAAAAGGGAAAATAAATCAACATAAATATGGGTTGTATTTACAATGGTGTTTGTTCTTCACTGGTTGCCCTTTTATTGTGGCAACAGCTCACAAATCTTGCTCCTGTGATGGCACACTGTGGTTTTTCACCCAATAGATATGGGAGTTATCAAAATTGGGTTTGTTTTTGAATTCTTTGTGGATCTCTTTAATCAGAGGGAAATATGTGTCTCTAATATGGTCATACATTTGGCAGGAGGTTAGGAAGTGCAGCTGTTTCCACCTTAGTCTCCCCCTCCCCCACGTAGTGGACAGTCTCCCCCTCCCCCACGTAGTGGACAGTCTCCCCCTCCCCCACGTAGTGGACAGTCTTCCCTCCCCCACGTAGTGGACAGTCTCCCCCTCCCCCACGTAGTGGACAGTCTCCCCCTCCCCCACGTAGTGGACAGTCTCCCCCTCCCCCACGTAGTGGACAGTCTCCCCCTCCCCCACGTAGTGGACAGTCTCCCCCTCCCCCACGTAGTGGACAGTCTCCCCCTCCCCCACGTAGTGGACAGTCTCCCCCTCCCCCACGTAGTGGACAGTCTCCCCCTCCCCCACGTAGTGGACAGTCTCCCCCTCCCCCACGTAGTGGACAGTCTCCCCCTCCCCCACGTAGTGGACAGTCTCCCCCTCCCCCACGTAGTGGACAGTCTTCCCTCCCCCACGTAGTGGACAGTCTCCCCCTCCCCCACGTAGTGGACAGGCTCCCCCTCCCCCACGTAGTGGACAGTCTTCCCTCCCCCACATAGTGGACAGGCTCCCCCTCCCCCACGTAGTGGACAGGCTCCCCCTCCCCCACGTAGTGGACAGGCTCCCCCTCCCCCACGTAGTGGACAGTCTTCCCTCCCCCACGTAGTGGACAGGCTCCCCCTCCCCCACGTAGTGGACAGGCTCCCCCTCCCCCACGTAGTGGACAGTCTTCCCTCCCCCACGTAGTGGACAGTCTCCCCCTCCCCCACGTAGTGGACAGTCTTCCCTCCCCCACGTAGTGGACAGTCTTCCCTCCCCCACGTAGTGGACAGTCTTCCCTCCCCCACGTAGTGGACAGTCTTCCCTCCCCCACGTAGTGGACAGTCTCCCCCTCCCCCACGTAGTGGACAGTCTCCCCCTCCCCCACGTAGTGGACAGTCTCCCCCTCCCCCACGTAGTGGACAGTCTCCCCCTCCCCCACGTAGTGGACAGTCTCCCCCTCCCCCACGTAGTGGACAGTCTCCCCCTCCCCCACGTAGTGGACAGTCTCCCCCTCCCCCACGTAGTGGACAGTCTCCCCCTCCCCCACGTAGTGGACAGTCTTCCCTCCCCCACGTAGTGGACAGTCTCCCCCTCCCCCACGTAGTGGACAGTCTCCCCCTCCCCCACGTAGTGGACAGTCTCCCCCTCCCCCACGTAGTGGACAGTCTCCCCCTCCCCCACGTAGTGGACAGTCTCCCCCTCCCCCACGTAGTGGACAGTCTCCCCCTCCCCCACGTAGTGGACAGTCTCCCCCTCCCCCACGTAGTGGACAGTCTCCCCCTCCCCCACGTAGTGGACAGTCTCCCCCTCCCCCACGTAGTGGACAGTCTTCCCCTCCCCCACGTAGTGGACAGTCTTCCCCTCCCCCACGTAGTGGACAGTCTTCCCCTCCCCCACGTAGTGGACAGTCTTCCCTCCCCCACTTAGTGGACAGTCTCCCCCTCCCCCACGTAGTGGACAGTCTCCCCCTCCCCCACGTAGTGGACAGTCTCCCCCTCCCCCACGTAGTGGACAGGCTCCCCCTCCCCCACGTAGTGGACAGACAGAGGTTTAACCTAGTCAGTCTAGTTTAGAGATTAAGGTGATATTATTAAAGTGGGATTAGGGGAGTGTCTTTGGTGTCCCATTGGTCAAAAGTAGTGCCCTGTATAGGGAATAGAGGGCCATTGGTCAGCATCCTGTTGGGTGTTCCCCTCGCTGACAGTCAGCTCTGATTGGTGCGTCATGTCAGTCAGTCTGTTTGTCCAGATTTGGGGGCTCTCTCCTGGAGCGACCTAACAGGAGATTAGACTGTATTGATCCTGTGTGTTGTAATTAGGACCATATAGACTGAGGGGAGCCATGGGGTTAGTCAATAACTACAGGTCCCTATTGGCACCATGTCAGATTTAGCAGAAATGTATGCAGGCACATTTTTATCACAGCTGCGCCTCTCATACAGTGCCTTGCTAAAGTATTCATCCCCCTTGGCGTTTTTCCTATTTTGTTGCATTACAACTTGTAATTTAAATTGATTTTTATTTGGATTTCATGTAATGGACATACACAAAATAGTCCAAATTGGTGAAGTTAAATGTTTCAAAAAATTATAAAAAAAAGAAATTACGGAAAAGTGGTGTGTGCATATGTATTCACCCCCTTTACTATGAAACCCCTAAATAAGATCTGGTGCAACCAATTACCTTCAGAAGTCACATAATTAGTTAGATTGCACACAGGTGGACTTTATTTAAGTGTCACATGATCTCAGTATATATACACCTGTTCTGAAAGGCCCCAGAGTCTGCAACACCACTAAGCAAGGGGCACCACCAAGCAAGCGGCACCATGAAGACCAAGGAGCTCTCCAAACAGGTCAGGGACAAAGTTGTGGAGAAGTACAGATCAGGGTAGGGTTATAAAAAAATATCAGAAACTTTGAACATCCCACGGAACACCATTAAATCCATTATTAAAAAATTGAAAGAATATGGCACCACAACAAACCTGCCAAGAGAGGGCCGCCCACCAAAACTCACGGACCAGGCAAGGAGGGCATTAATCAGAGAGGCAACAAAGAGACCAAAGATAACCCTGAAGGAGCTGCAAAGCTCCACAGCGGAGATTGGAGTATCTGTCCATAGGACCACCTTAAATAATAATATGCCATTTAGCAGACGCTTTTATCCAAAGCGACTTACAGTCATGCGTGCATACATTTTTTTTGTGTATGGGTGGTCCCGGGGATCGAACCCACTACCTTGGCGTTACAAGCGCCGTGCTCTACCAGCTGAGCTACAGAGGACCACAGATTAAGCTGTACACTCCACAGAGCTGGGCTTTACGGAAGAGTGGCCAGAAAAAAGCCATTGCTTAAAGAAAAAAAATAAGCAAACACGTTTGGTGTTCGCCAAAAGGCTCGTGGGAGACTCCCATTAACATATGGAAGAAGGTATTCTGGTCAGATGAGAATTTTTTTTGGCCATTAAGGAAAACTTTATGTCTGGCGCAAACCCAACACCTCTCATCACCCCGAGAACACCATCCCCACAGTGAAGCGTGGTGGTGGCAGCATCATGCTGTGGGGATGTTTTTCATCGGCAGGGACTGGGAAACTGGTCAGAATTGAAGGAATGATGGATAGCGCTAAATACAGGGAAATTCTTGAGGGAAACCAGTTTGTCTTACAGAGATTTGAGACTGGGATGGAGGTTCACCTTCCAGCAGGACAATGACCTTAAGCATACTGCTAAAGCAACAATCGAGTGGTTTAAGGGGAAACATTTAAATGTCTTGGAATGGCCTAGTCAAAGCCCAGACCTCAATCCAATTGAGAATCTGTGGTATGACTTAAAGATTGCTGTACACCAGCGGAACCCATCCAACTTGAAGGAGCTGGAGCAGTTTTGCCTTGAAGAATGGGCAAAAATCCCAGTGGCTAGATGTGCCAAGCTTATAGAGACATACCCCAAGAGACTTGCAGCTGTAATTGCTGCAAAAGGCAGCTCTACAAAGTATTGAATTTGGGTGGGGTGAATAGTTATGCAAGCTCAAGTTTTCTGTTTTTTTGTCTAATTTCTTGTTTGTTTCACAATAAAAAATATTTTGCATCTTCAAAGTGGTAGGCATGTTATGTAAATTAAATGATACAAACCCCCAAAAAAATCCAGTTTTAATTCCAGGTTGTAAGGCAACAAAATAGGAAAAATGCCAAGGGGGGTGAATATTTTCTAAGTAAGATAACCTTCGGGAGCAGTTTAGTAATGTCATTTACTCGAGCTCCAGGATAGGACATTGTTTTTGCACCAGGAACAGTCACATTTCTTACCATGGAACTGCCCAAAATCACGGCTGGCGAGAAGGACGAGGAAATCCGCCCACTCCCACGCTTCACAGGATGGTGCAGGCCTCTGACAGATGGAGAAGCCCCCTCAATCCAGAGCAGGGACGGAAGGTTGCCGATGTCGACTTCGAAATCTTAGGGGAAGGAGTAGGAGTAGGCACAGCGGCTGCAGACACAGGCACCCCCAGCGACGAAGGAGCAGGAAGATCAGGCTCCAGGACGGCGAAGCTATTCGTTGTTTGTATCCGCTCCGGGCCTCTCGTTGGGAGTGTAGATGCTTTGAGGGAGGTCGCTGTCTTCGGCTTCCACGGCTCGTGACATGCGACCATCGTTGATTGCCTTTCTCCTCTTGCTGTGCTCCTTCGACGCTGCTATCAGATGGGGGAGGAGAGGCAAGAGATGGCTCCCCTGGCAAATGAACTCCGGAAAACACCGGCCAGTAGGATAAATACAAGACGGAGATGCATCCAACATGCGCGAACGCAGTCCAGCCACCGGCGTTCCACTCTGCGTTTTCCCCAGACACTTAAATAGGCTGGCGACCTGCGTGATCAAGGAAGCCACCTCAAGCCTATAATCCTCGGCAAACTGGAACTGAGTGATCCAGTTTGTCCCGAAACAAAGCGTAGTAGATACATGGAACCGTTAATTTACCTCCAGACAACGAGGGCTTTGGTAATTTGAGAACCGGTTTTAAAATATTTTTGTGTCAATAAATATTACAGTCCTCTAGACTTGACTTATATTGAAAATGGAATACAGAAATAACTCATTTACGTAAGTATTCACACCCCTTTGCAATGACACTCCAAATTGAGCTCAGGTGCATCCACATTTCCTTTGATCATCCTTGGTGTCACTACAACTTGATTGGAGTCCACCTGTGGCCAATTCAATTGTTTGAACATTATTTAGAGAGAAACACACCTGTCTATATAAGGTCCCACAGAGTACAGGTCATGTCAGAGCAGAAACTCTACCATGAAGTCCAAGGAACTGTCCGTATATCGCCGAGATAGAATTGTGTTGAAAGTTTCCAAGAGCACAGTGGTCTCAATCACTGGGAAATGGACAAAATATAGAACTACCCAGACTCTGGCTAGAGCTGGCCGTCCGACCAAACGGAGCAAGTGGCCTGCCAGAAGGACAACCGTCTCTACTGTTTGGACATGACTAAGAAGGAAACACACAGTTGCCAGTGCATGTCAGAGCAGAAACTATACCATGAAGTCCAAGGAACTGTCCGTAGAGCTCCCAGAGATATAATTGTGATGAGGCATATATCTGGGGAAGGGTATAAAACTATTTCTAGATTGTTGAACGTTTCCAAGAGCACAGTGGTCTCCATCATTGGGAAATTGAAAAAAGACTCTACCTAGAGCTGGTCATCCGACCAAACAGAGTTCCTCTGTGGAGATGGGAGAACCTTCCAGAAGGACAACCATCTCTGCAGCACTCCACCAGTCAGGCCATTATGGTAGAGTGGCCAGAAGGAAGCCACTCCTCAGTAAAAGGCACATGACAGCCCTCTTGGAGTTTTCCAAAAGGCACCTAAAGGACTCTCAGACCATGAGAAACAAGATTCTCTGGTCTGACGAAACCAAGATTGAACACTTTGGCCTGAATGCCAAGCATCACGTCTGGAGGAAACCTGGCACCATCCCTACGGTGAAGCATGGTGGTGGCAGCATCATGCTGTGGGGATGTTTTTGGAAAAAGTCAAGTGGTCTAAATGCTTTCTGAATAGTGTGTGATTTAATAAATACATTTATAACACACACAGGAAGCTGACATCTAATAAATACAGGTATAACACACACAGGAATCTGACATTGCTCATCCTAATATTTCTATATTTAATTCCTTTATGTTAGGTTTTTAGATGTGTGTATTGTTAGATATTACTGCACCGCTGGGACACAAGCGTTTCGCTACACCAGCAATAACATCTGCTAAATATGTGTATGCCACCAATAACATGGGATTTGATATAGGAGAAGGCTATGCAGACTTTTCTGATCAGTGAATTGGAACTTCTAAATGAAAAAGTAGCCGTCTGACAGCGAGTCTGTTACCGTCTGTTACCGTCTGTTACCGTCTGTTTAGCCTGTTAATCACGTGCCTCCACCAGCCCAGCCCTGCCCTGAGAGACATGGATTAGGTTACGCAATACTAAGCCATGGAGTGGATTACAACCCGACATAGAGATCTGATAGCATGACCAGGGAACGGCTCACATGACCAAAGACAGGATCCGTCTTTTTGAGGTGAATCAAAGCCTATACGCTGAGGCCAATCACATATACACATTTCAAATTCAATCAATCAAATGGATTTTATAAAGCCCTTTTTAAATCCGCAGTTGTCACAAGTGCTTTACAAATACCCAGCCTAAACCCCAAGGAGCAAGCAATGCAGGGATACATCACGATTAAAAGTGTTCAGATTTCATTTTATTATTATTATTATTAGTTCTGGCAAGTCTCATTGAGAATGACATGTCAGTTAGGTCACGATAAAAGCGTATTTATTTCATAAGAGAAATGACCGCTGCCACACAGCCCAATCAACACCCCTCCCTCCCGCCATCCTCCAGACAGACTGGTGCTCTACCCAGCTAGCTCCTGAGTCCTCCCAGAGTCCTCCCAGCTAGCTCCCGAGTCCTCCCAGAGTCCTCCCAGAGGGCTCCCAGAGGGCTCCCGAGTGGCGCAGCGGTCTAAGGCACTGCATCTCAGTGCCAGCCGTGATTGGGAGTCCCATAGGGCGGCGCAGTGTCGTCCGGGTTTGGCCGCTGCAGGCCGTCATTGTAAATAAGAATTTGTTCTTAACTGACTTGCCTAGTTAAATAAAGGTTAAATTAATAGATGAGACACCGCCCAGGCAGCTACAGGACCTCCCTACAGGACCTCCCTACAGGACCTCCCTTCCACAAAACCACCACCTCAGAACCAGAGAACATGACCCACACTACACCACCACCACAGAACCAGAGATCATGACCCACACCACAGGCTCATACTGTACTCCCTGTATCAGTGGAGGCTGGTGTAGCTTTAAATGGGAGGACAGGCTCATTGTAATGACTGGAATGGAATGAGTCCACCCACTAGCCTCCACTGGGTTGTCCACTGACTAACCTGTTCACCGTTTGACCTTTAACACTGATCTGGAATGACTGGGGGTTAACCTTTTTGTTTGGAAGATAAGTGTTAGACCTACCCATGCTGTATTGTCCTGTGAGGCTAAATATAGAGATGCCCTCGTCTGTCCCGGCGCTCGCCAGCTGTCTGTCTGTCTGTCTGTGGACATAGCAGCACACCTGATAGTAGATGCCCTTTTGTGATGTAATGATCAAAGCCAATGCTTCCATGTTCAGTGCTGCATGACCGCAATCGGCCTTTAAAAGATATTTCCGTCTCTATGGTATCGGCCTCGCCCACAATCAGTTTCAGGTCCAAAATTGTATTAGCTGTAATTGGATACCGCCGTCGTCTGAAGTTGGTGCAGGTTATGCCAGGTTCAGTTGAGGGGAGGACGGCTCAAAATAATGTCTGGAATGGAGTCAATGGAGTGGCGAAACCACATGGAAAACCACTTCTTTGACGTGTTTGATGCCATTCCATTGACTCCATTCCAGCCTTTATTATGACCGTACACCCCTCAGCAACCTCCACTGGCCAGGTTCCTGGGCCCCTCAGCTACCTCCACTGGCCAGGTTCCTGGGCCCCTCAGCTCCCTCCACTGG
Source organism: Coregonus lavaretus (assembly GCF_964263955.1). NCBI lineage: Eukaryota > Metazoa > Chordata > Actinopteri > Salmoniformes > Salmonidae > Coregonus > Coregonus lavaretus. The sequence goes on along the minus strand of NW_028157911.1, from coordinate 42,837 downwards.
CCAGGTTCCTGGGCCCCTCAGCTACCTCCACTGGCCAGGTTCCTGGGCCCCTCAGCTACCTCCACTGGCCAGGTTCCTGGGCCCCTCAGCTCCCTCCACTGGCCAGGTTCCTGGGCCCCTCAGCTCCCTCCACTGGCCAGGTTCCTGGGCCCCTCAGCTCCCTCCACTGGCCAGGTTCCTGGGCCCCTCAGCTCCCTCCACTGGCCAGGTTCCTGGGCCCGGAGGCACAAAGCATATTATGACCGCTACCCCTCAGCACCCTCCACTGGCCAGGTTCCTGGGCCCCTCAGCTCCCTCCACTGGCCAGGTTCCTGGGCCCCTCAGCTCCCTCCACTGGCCAGGTTCCTGGGCCCCTCAGCTCCCTCCACTGGCCAGGTTCCTGGGCCCCTCAGCTCCCTCCACTGGCCAGGTTCCTGGGCCCGGAGGCACAAAGCATATTATGACCGCTACCCCTCAGCAACCTCCACTGGCCAGGTTCCTGGGCCTGGAGGCACAAAGCATATCAGTGTAGCAGTGCTGATCCTTTTAAATCATAATGAATAAGTAGGGGGACGCTGCTACTCTCTGGGAATACAGGAACTGATCCAGGTTCAGCACTCTGTTTTGGTCTGTTTCTTGGCCCCTCCCTCTCGCCTGGTTGGTGAGATCATGTCTGTAAAGGAGATCCCTGGCCTTTTCACAGAGGGTCATATTTCTGCTGATTGAGTTGTTTTCACAGGATCATGACAGGTTCTCGTTCAGCACTGTGTGTTTGTTCATTAATATCTAGAAGAGTCATCTCTCTCTCTCTCCCTCTCTCCTCTCTCCTCTCTCCTCTCTCCTCTCTCCTCTCTCCTCTCTCCTCTCTCCTCTCTCCTCTCTCCTCTCTCCTCTCTCCTCTCTCCTCTCTCCTCTCTCCTCTCTCCTCTCTCCTCTCTCCTCTCTCCTCTCTCCTCTCTCCTCTCTCCTCTCTCCTCTCTCTCTGGCCCTGCAACCAACAAAGTTCCACATTTGGGATGATTGAGTTGTTTTTGCAGGGCATGGAGAGTCAAGTACCTCACTAGGAGGAACACCACAGTGAAACTCTGTATGTTCTTAGTCTTTTATCAGTTTGTATGAGGTAAGGACAGTCAGGGGTTGAGGTCCAGTCGGATGTAACAGGAGTAGATGGGTCATGTCTGGTTGACTGAAAGAACGAACCATTCACAGACTGAATCACCACTGACAGATTTTACTATTTTGGTTCAGAAACTATTTTGTCATGGTTTCACTTGGGCATGAGGTCATGGAACAGTTTAATTTGTCTGTCTGGTTATTGAGGAGTTGGTCATCATCCTGATCTGGTCCAGGATGGTCAATCTGATAAACTGACGAGATGTATTTGTCTGGACTGGTCTTCATATTGTGTCATTGGGGAATCATAACACTAGCAGGAGTTAGTTGGTTAGTGTCTACTGGTTCAGTATGTGATTGGGCGGCAGGTAGCTTAGTGGTTAAGAGCGTTGTGCCAGTAACCGAAAGGTCGCTGGTTCTAATCCCCGAGCCGACTAGGTGAAAAATCTGTCGGTGCCCTTGAGCGAGGCACTTAACCCTAATTGCTCCTGTAAGTCGCTCTGGATAAGAACGTCTGCTAAATGACTAATTATTATTGAATAACGGCCTGTTGTTGTTTGTCCTGCAGGTGATTGAGTCTCTGGGCATCATGATCTACAAGGCGTTGGACTACGGTCTGAAGGAGACTGAGGAGCGAGAGCTCAGTCCGCCTCTGGAGCAACTCATAGACATGATGACCAACATGACGGAGATGGAGAGGGACAGTGACCCCTGCCCTGATGAAGGTTACGAGGCCACCGAGGAGGAAGATGAGGAAGAGCCTAACACCGTCTGTAATGTTAAAGGATTCAGAGACATCATCATGGTATGTCCTGTAGTTACCTGTGACATGTTATAAGTGGGTCCAGACCTCTCTCCAACCTTCCCTCCTGCTCTTCTCATAAGGAGCATCAGTTTAGGATGGCTGTGGGCTACACTAGTTCATTTAGCAGACAAGATTAGCTTAGAATTCCATGCCATTATTTTATTTTTTATAGTATGTATGATACATTTGAACAAAGCTGAATAAAATAGAAAGGATATTTTCTCCAAACTATTTGAGGGAGGGTGCACATGCGGCTATTCTGTGTTGAGCAGTTAACAAAGAATCAGATCCTCCTATTATGCTTAGTTTAGTTATTAATGTAACTTTAGTTGTTCTACAAACGTTGGGCTCTACGTTTTGATTTTAGTACATTCTAAGGCTGCATGATGAGACTCCAATGATGATTTGAAAAAAGTATAATTATCGAATTACGAGGCGCATATTGAAGACGTTGGAAGAACTGTCCATATTTACTTTTCGTCAGCCAACAAGATGAGTCGGCCTAACGAACAGCAAAATCACTAGCCCATGTCAATCTACTATCCCCCATAGTACAGAAGTTGACCTGTTCTATTCTGTGGGAGAAATAAATATTCCAAACATAGTCTGGGACAGTTGTGGGATGTGATAGATCCCAAATTAATACAACCACTAGCATCAAAATACCTTCTAAAAGCAATGAGGCTGATGCAACAGATGAGAACGTTTATCTTAAAATGTTGATAAACTATTAGGCTATTTCTTCACATAAGCGCAGCAATCAAAAAGTGACCGCAAATGCAATTATGCATGTAATGCTTTTTATTATAAAGGTGCAATTTTATCCTGAAAATGATCTTCCCCAAACATGAAACTCACGCGCTGTCTACAGTGGGGAAAAAAAGTATTTAGTCAGCCACCAATTGTGCATGTTCTCCCACTTAAAAAGATGAGAGAGGCCTGTAATTTTCATCATAGGTACATGTCAACTATGACAGACAAATTGAGATTTTTTTTCTCCAGAAAATCACATTGTAGGATTTTTAATGAATTGATTTGCAAATTAAGGTGGAAAATAAGTATTTGGTCAATAACAAACAAGCAAGATTTCTGGCTCTCACAGACCTGTAACTTCTTCTTTAAGAGGCTCCTCTGTCCTCCACTCGTTACCTGTATTAATGGCACCTGTTTGAACTTGTTATCAGTATAAAAGACACCTGTCCACAACCTCAAACAGTCACACTCCAAACTCCACTATGGCCAGGACCAAAGAGCTGTCAAAGGACACCAGAAACAAAATTGTAGACCTGCACCAGGCTGGGAAGACTGAATCTGCAATAGGTAAGCGGCTTGGTTTGAAGAAATCAACTGTGGGAGCAATTATTAGGAAATGGAAGACATACAAGGCCACAGATAATCTCCCTCGATCTGGGGCTCCACGCAAGATCTCACCCCGTGGGGTCAAAATGATCACAAGAACGGTGAGCAAAAATCCCAGAACCACACGGGGGGACCTAGTGAATGACCTGCAGAGAGCTGGGACCAAAGTAACAAAGCCTACCATCAGTAACACACTACGCCGCCAGGGACTCAAATCCTGCAGTGCCAGACGTGTCCCCCTGCTTAAGCCAGTACATGTCCAGGCCCGTCTGAAGTTTGCTAGAGTGCATTTGGATGATCCAGAAGAGGATTGGGAGAATGTCATATGGTCAGATGAAACCAAAATATAACTTTTTGGTAAAAACTCAACTTGTCGTGTTTGGAGGACAAAGAATGCTGAGTTGCATCCAAAGAACACCATACCTACTGTGAAGCATGGGGGTGGAAACATCATGCTTTGGGGCTGTTTTCTGCAAAGGGACCAGGACGACTGATCCGTGTAAAGGAAAGAATGAATGGGGCCATGTATCGTGAGATTTTGAGTGAAAACCTCCTTCCATCAGCAAGGGCATTGAAGATGAAACGTGGCTGGGTCTTTCAGCATGACAATGACCCCAAACACCGCCCGGGCAACGAAGGAGTGGCTTCGTAAGAAGCATTTCAAGGTCCTGGAGTGGCCTAGCCAGTCTCCAGATCTCAACCCCATAGAAAATCTTTGGAGGGAGTTGAAAGTCTGTGTTGCCCAGCAACAGCCCCAAAACATCACTGCTCTAGAGGAGATCTGCATGGAGGAATGGGCCAAAATACCAGCAACAGTGTGTGAAAACCTTGTGAAGACTTACAGAAAACGTTTGACCTGTGTCATTGCCAACAAAGGGTATATAACAAAGTATTGAGAAACTTTTGTTATTGACCAAATACTTATTTCCCACCATAATTAGCAAATAAATTCATTAAATCCTACAATGTGATTTTCTGGATTTTGTTTTCTCATTTTGTCTGTCATAGTTGACGTGTACCTATGATGAAAATTACAGGCCTCTCATCTTTTTAAGTGGGAGAACTTGCACAATTGTTGGCTGACTAAATACTTTTTCCCCCACTGTACGTATGCCAGTTAGTCTCTACACCCCTTGTAAAGCGGATTAATGTGCTTCATTTTAAGACGTTATTTGGCCACTTTAGTTGTGATACAAACCTTATTAAAACGTATAGGGCTACATGAGGTGTGGACTATGATTAGAAAAAGTAGAGAAAGAAAGGCATGCGCTGTTTCTTTACTATTTCTTTATTTTTATTGAATATTAAAACAATCTACCTGCAGTGAAGCCGCTCAACATCTACATTCAGTCATCTAACAGACTCTCATCCTGAGCGACCCACAGAAGCAGCCAGGGTCAACACTCTGCCCAAGGGCACGTCGACGGGTCTCCCACCACGTGAAAACGGGGACCAGAAGCAGCGACCTATCGGCCACTGGACCAAGCTCCCAATTGCCAGGCCACCAACCATCCAAGAAAAGATCACCCCCCCCAGTTCCCTTAGAGCTGCCCCTCAACCATCCGAGACGCCCCCCCCCCCCCCCCCCCCCTCATGTTCCACATGAACATTTAGTAGGTAGGCTACTAATGACCATCAGCAGCATCAGAGCTTGGAGAAGCCTAGTTACCGTGACTAAATGTTCATGTGGAATTTGACTGCCTTTATGACTTGTGTGGCGGTAATACGGTCACCGCAACAGCCTCGTCTGTATTCTGTCTCGTCTGAGGACTGCTGTAGTTTTACTGTCTGATACAGAGCTGAGGACTGCTGTGGTTTTACTGTCTGATACAGAGCTGAGGACTGCTGTAGTTTTACTGTCTGATACAGAGCTGAGGACTGCTGTAGTTTTACTGTCTGATACAGAGCTGAGGACTGCTGTAGTTTTACTGTCTGATACAGAGCTGAGGACTGCTGTAGTTTTACTGTCTGATACAGAGCTGAGGACTGCTGTAGTTTTGCTGTCTGATACAGAGCTGAGGACTGCTGTAGTTTTACTGTCTGATACAGAGCTGAGGACTGCTGTAGTTTTACTGTCTGATACAGAGCTGAGGACTGCTGTGGTTTTACTGTCTGATACAGAGCTGGAAATACCCCAATAGGATGCCATGTGGGACGCAGCCTGGTCTGAACAAGCCTGGTCTGCTGTCAGTTTACCTGGAATTCCCCCAGCGTCCCTCAGAGGAGGAAGAATGAAGATGAGACCTGTGTGTCCCAAACGGTACCCTATTCCCCGTGGGCCCCTGGTCTAAAGTAGTGCACTATAGAGGGAATAGGGTGCCATTCTCTGGTCTAAAGTAGTGCACTATATAGGGAATAGGGTGCCATTCTCTGGTCTAAAGTAGTGCACTATAGAGGGAATAGGGTGCCATTCTCTGTTCTAAAGTAGTGCACTATATAGGGAATAGGGTGCCATTCTCTGGTCTAAAGTAGTGCACTATGTAGGGAATAGGGTGCCATTCTCTGGTCTAAAGTAGTGCACTATATAGGGAATAGGGTGCCATTCTCTGGTCTAAAGTAGTGCACTATCTAGGGAATAGGGTTCCATTCTCTGGTCTAAAGTAGTGCACTACATAGTGAATAGGGTGCCATTCTCTGGTCTAAAGTAGTGCACTATATAGGGAATAGGGTGCCATTCTCTGGTCTAAAGTAGTGCACTATATAGGGAATAGGGTGCCATTCTCTGGTCTAAAGTAGTGCACTATATAGGGAATAGGGTGCCATTCTCTGGTCTAAAGTAGTGCACTATATAGGGAATAGGGTGTCATTCTCTGGTCTAAAGTAGTGCACTATATAGGGAATAGGGTGCCATTTGGGACTCAGTCCCTCCCCTGGCCATGTCATCCTGTTTTGGGCGTTGTGACAGTCAGGGTGGAGTGGAGAATGTCACCCCTCTGGTTTTTACCCGATGTTATTTCTTTCTAGTTTAAATGTCACAGTCACATGCCTTTCTTCCAGACCTGTTGTTAATCACAGCAGCATACCATGAGGTTCACAGCTTTAAATGGAGCGTGTCTGTGTTGGTGGTTGCTTGTCATGCACTTATTCAAGGGCTGTGTCCCTAATGGGTCCATATTTAGTGCACCAGGGGCCGTAGGGTTCTATTTGGGACCCTAACAAGGTGTGTAGGACAGGAAACTAAAGGACGTGAATTCCATGTTAATGATGATGGAGAAAGAGCCGTCTTTCTGAATGCCTCTCCTCCTCATAGAACCATTATGTAATAACAAATCAATCACTCACACGGCCTAGTAGTGTTAGAATTAGTGTTACTACGGGTTACCGCTGGTATAGAAGCGATTTAATAAGTCAATTGTTAACATTGTATATGTAAGGTTTTTTTGTGTGCTAAATGATATTCTTGTACTGATTTTTAATGGTTTACTTACTTGCTAGAGCCCGTTGCTCCCCAGAGAACATCAGCCATCAACAACCTCTCTCCATCACACTGTTCCGGGCTGTCTTCTCAAGCTCCTTAGGATAATGATTTGTGTATACATGAAGTTGTTATCAGTGTGTGACTTTGACCCCCCCCCCCCTCCTCTCCTCTCAGCTGTGTACGTCCCACCTGCCCAGGCCCTCTGATGCCCCTAACCACTACCAGGCGGTGTGTAGGGCGCTCTACGCAGAGACCAGGGAGCTGCGCACCTTCCTGGAGAAGATCAGGAGTGCCAAAGAGGTGAGAACGCCACTGACACGTTTATTCACCCTATCACCACACTGACTAGATGGTGTAGAAATCGCCACACTGACTAGACGGGGTAGAAATCACCACACTGACCACAACCGCTCTGCTGTGACCACCAGTAGTGTAGAGAGGAGCTGGTGGGGCTCTGCTGTGACCACCAGTAGTGTAGAGGAGCTGGTGGGGCTCTGCTGTGACCACCAGTAGTGTAGAGGAGCTGGTGGGGCTCTGCTGTGACCACCAGTAGTGTAGAGAGGAGCTGGTGGGGCTCTGCTGTGACCACCAGTAGTGTAGAGAGGAGCTGGCGGGGCTCTGCTGTGACCACCAGTAGTGTAGAGAGGAGCTGGTGGGGCTCTGCTGTGACCACCAGTAGTGTAGAGGAGCTGGTGGGGCTCTGCTGTGACCACCAGTAGTGTAGAGGAGCTGGTGGGGCTCTGCTGTGACCACCAGTAGTGTAGAGGAGCTGGTGGGGCTCTGCTGTGACCACCAGTAGTGTAGAGGAGCTGGTGGGGCTCTGCTGTGACCACCAGTAGTGTAGTGAGGAGCTGGTGGGGCTCTGCTGTGACCACCAGTAGTGTAGAGAGGAGCTGGTGGGGCTCTGCTGTGACCACCAGTAGTGTAGAGAGGAGCTCTGCTGTGACCACCAGTAGTGTAGTGGGGAGCTGGTGGGGCTCTGCTGTGACCACCAGTAGTGTAGAGAGGAGCTCTGCTGTGACCACCAGTAGTGTAGTGGGGAGCTGGTGGGGCTCTGCTGTGACCACCAGTAGTGTAGTGGGGAGCTGGTGGGGCTCTGCTGTGACCACCAGTAGTGTAGAGAGGAGCTGGTGGGGCTCTGCTGTGACCACCAGTAGTGTAGAGGAGCTGGCAGACATACATTTTAAAATGCATCCTTAGTTCCCCATTGATTTATCCCCACTGAGAGGTTCAATGTGGACTATCTGATTGAACATTACCTATATCTGACATCCTCATTACATGAAAACGTATCGATTTAGAAACGCACCGGAGAGACCCCGTATAATGGTCTTCTAGTGTTGACCCAGAGCTCTAATGCTTCTAGTGTTGACCCAGAGGTCTAATGCTTCTAGTGTTGACCCAGAGCTCTAATGCTTCTAGTGCTTAGCAACACCTCAAAATAACTCCCACAGTGTATTCAAATGATATCCTCCCCCCTCTCTCTCTCCATTCCTGTCTTCCCCCTGTACCTTGTAGAACCTGCTGCGGATGGAGGGAGACACTGGAGAGGAACCAGTCAGAGATCTCAACGAGCTACAGAACGCTGACTGGGTAAGAGTAACCTAACGTAGCAGGGCAAAAAAATAGTCCCCACATCCGATTTACAGGGGAATCGGAAGTTAGCTTGAAAATACCTTATCCCTGAAAACCAGAAAAATCTGCTTTCTGACGACAGCGAGGATGGTGGGAAAGACACGCCACAATTCCCTTTATTATCTCTTAACACGGGAATGATACTTGACACTGCATACTGTAAAAAAAACGATCCTTCTAAAACCCTCTCAATGTTGACGCTATTTTACGGGGTTGGGGTCAATTTCAATTCAGGAAGTACACTGAACCTTACATTTTAATTCCAATTCTCTTCAATTAGGAACATTTGGAATTGAAATTTGGTTTACTATCCGAATTGACTGGAATTAGAAATGAAATGGACCCCAACCATGTTATTATCTGGTGTCCCCCAGGCTAAGTTCTGGATGCAGGTGATGGGTGACCTGCGTAACGGGGTCAAGCTGAAGAAGGTCCACGAGAGACAGTACAACCCTCTATCTATAGAGTTCCAGCTCACACCCTACGAGATGCTGATGGATGACATCCGCTTCAAACGATACAAACTACGGAAAGTCATGGTGAGGGAGTTCTACGTGAGGAATATTATCTTAAGGGAACGATGGATGTTCATGTTTTAAGTCATGGTGAGGGAGGGTCTCGTCTGTTAGCCTGGTTCCACATCTCTGGGCTCTCGTGTTCATAAAACGTTGCAGAGTTCTGCTCTATGATCAGTTTAGCCTTTTAGATCATAATGAATAAGATTGTATGGAGAGGAGGAGCTGATCCTGATTTCATGTAACTGTTAGTCTACACCTGTTTACGAAGCATGTGACCGATTTGATACTAGATTAGCAGTCCTACTCCGAGATGCTTTTTGGATACGGGCCCTGATTTTATAAATTTTTTTCATACAGTGCTTTCGGAAATTATTCAGACCCCTTCCCTTTTTCCACATTTTGTTACGTTACAGCCTTATTCTAAACTGGATTAAATAAATAAAACATCCTCATCAATCTACACACAATACCCCATAATGACAAAACGAAAACAGGTTTTTAGAAATGTTTGCAAATGTATTACAAATAAAAAAACGATACCTTATTTACGTAAGTATTCAGACCCTTTGCTCTGACACTTGAAATTGATCTTAGGTTTCCAGTGATCATCCTTGAGATGTTTCTGCAAGTTGATTGGTCCACCTGTGGAAAATTCAATTGATTGGACATGATTTGGAAAGGCACACACCTGTCTATATAAGGTCCAACAGTTGACAGTGCATGTCAGAGCAAAAACCAAGCCATGAGGTCGAAGGAATTGTCCGTAGAGGTCCGAGACAGGATTGTGTAGAGGCACAGATCTGGGGAAGGGTCCCAAACAATGTCTGCAGCATTGAAGGTCCCCAAGAACACAGTGGCCTCCATCATTCTTAAATGGAAGAAGTTTGGAACCACCAAGACTCTTCCTAGAACTGGCCGCCTGGCCAAACTGAAGAATCGGAGGAGAAGGGCCATTGTCAGGGAGGTGACCAAGAACCCGATGGTCACTCTGACAGAGCTCTAGAGTTCCTCTGTGGAGATGGGAGAACCTTCCAGAAGGACAACCATCTCTGCAGCACTCCACCAATCAGGCCTTTATGGTAGTGTGACCAGACGGAAGCCACTCCTCAGTAGAAAGGCACATGACAGCCCGCTTGGAGTTTGCCGAAAGGCACCTAAAGGACTCTCAGACCATGAGAAACAAGATTCTCTGGTCTGATGAAACCAAGATTGAACTCTTTGGCCTGAATGCTAAGCTTCACATCTGGAGGAAACCTGGCATCATCCCTACGGTGAAGCATGGTGGTGGCATCATCATGCTGTGGGGATGTTTTTCAGCGGCAGGGACTGGGAGACTAGTCAGGATCGGGAAAGATGAACGGAGCAAAGTACAGAGAGATCCTTGATGAAAACCTGCTCCAGAGCGCTCAGGACCTCAGACTGGGGGCGAAGGTTCACCTTCCAACAGGACAATGACCCTAAGCATACAGCCAAGACAACACAGGAGTGGCTTCGGGACAAGTCTCTGAATGTCCTTGAGTGGCCCAGCCAGAGCCCGGACTTGAACCTGATCGAACATCTCTGGAGAGACCTGAAAATAGCTGTGCACCAACGCTCCCCATCCAACCTGACAGAGCTTGAGAGGATCTGCAGAGAAGAATGGGAGAAACTCCAAGCTTGTAGTGTCATACCCAAGAAGACTCAAAGCACCTTTGGCAGTGATTACAGCCTCAACAAAGTACTGAGTAAAGGGTCTGAATACTTATGTAAATGAGTAAATATTTGTATTGTTAATAAATGTGCAAAACATTATAGAAACCTGTTTTGTGCTTTGTCATTATGGGGTATTGTGTGTAGATTGAGGGAAAATAACAATTGAATCCATTTTAGAATAAGGCTGTAACGTCACAAAATGTGGAAAAAGTAAAGGGGTCTGAATGCTTTCCTAATGCACTGTGTATATCTGAGATATCTCAGACTGCAGTGTAGAGCTCTGATGATTTTCTGAGATACAGCGCCCTCCATAGTTATTGGGACAGTGACACATTTGTGTATGTTTTGGCTCTGTGCTCCAGCACTTTGGAATAAAATCAATGATTAAGTTTAAAGTGCAGACTGTTAATTTGAGGGTATTTTCATCCATATCGGGTGAACCGTTTAGTAATTACAGCACTTTTTGTACATAGTCCCCCCATTTTAGTTGACCAAAAGTATTTGGACAAATTCACTTACAGTGCATTTGGAAAGTATTCAGACCAATTTACTTTTTACACATTTTGTTACGTTACAGCCTTATTCCAAAATGTATTTAATCTGGGGGGGTTTTCTCATTAGTCTACACACAATACCCCATAATGGTTTTTAGACAATTTTGCAAAAAACTGAAATATACCGTTTACATAAGTATTCAGACCCTTTACTCAGTACTTTGTTGAAGCACCTTTCGCAGCGATTACAGCTTCGAGTCTTCTTGGGTATGACGCTACAAGCTTGGCAGACCTGTATTTGGGGAGTTTCTCCCATTCTTCTCTGCAGATCCTCTCAAGCTCTGTCAGGTTGGATGGGGAGCGTTGCTGCACAGCTATTTTCAGGTCTCTCCAGAGATGTTCGACCAGGTTCATGTCCGGGCTCTGGCTGGGCCACTCAAGGACATTCAGAGACTTGTCCCGAAGCCACTCCTGCGTTGTCTTGGCTGTGTGCTTAGGGTCGTTGTCCTGTTGGAAGGTGAACCTTCACCCCAGTCTGAGGTCCTGGGCGCTCTGGAGCAGGTTTTCAACAAGGATCTCTCTGTACTTTGCTCCGTTCATCTTTCCCTCGATCTTGACTATTCTCCCAGCCCCTGCAGCTAAAAAACATCCCCACAACATGATGCTGCCACCACCATGCTTCACCGTAGGGATGGTGCCAGGTTTCCTCCAGACATGACGCTTGGCATTCAGGCCAAAGAGTTCAATCTTGGTTTCATCAGACCAGAGAATCTTGTTTCTCATGATCAGAGTCCTTTAGGTGCCTTTTGGCAAACTCCAAGCGGGCTGTCATGTGCCTTTTACTGAGGAGTGGCTTCCATCTGGCCACTCTACCATATAGGCCTGATTGGTGGAATGCTGCAGAGATGGTTGTCCTTCTGGAAGATTCTCTCATCTCCACAGAGGAACTCTGGAGCTCTGTCAGAGTGACCATCGGGTGCTTGGTCACCTCCCTGACCAAGGCCCTTCTCCCCAATTGTTCAGTTTGGCCGGGCGGCCAGCTCTAGGAAGAGTCTTGGTGGTTCCAAACTTCTTCCATTTAAGGATGATGGAGGCCACTGTGTTCTTGGGGACCTTCAATGCTGCAGAAATGTTATGGTACCTTTCCCCAGATCTGTGCCGCGACACAATCCTGTCTCGGAGCTCTACGGACAATTCCTTCAACCTCATGGCTTGGTTTTTGCTCTGATAATGCACTGTCAACTGTGGGGCCTTATATAAACAGGTGTGTGCCTTTCCAAATCATGTCCAATCAATTGAATTGACCACAGGTGGACTCCAATCAAGTTGTAGAAACATCTCAAGGATGATCAATGGAAACAGGATGCACCTGAGCTCAATTTCGAGTCTCATAGCAAAGGGTCTGAATACTTATGTAAAGAAGTTATTTCTGTTTTTTTATATTTACTTAATTTGTAAAACTTTCTAAAAACCTGTTTTCGCTTTGTCATTATGGGGTATTGTGTGTAGATTGATGAGGATTTTATCAAATTAATCCATTTTAGAATTAGGCTGTAACTTAACAAAATGTGGAAAAAGTCAAGGGGTCTGAAATATTCAGAATGCACTGTATGTGTCTTAAAGGAGTCAACTTTAATATTTGGTGCCAAATTCGTAGCACGCAATGACTACGTCAAGCTGACTCTACAAACTTGTTGGATGCGTTTGCTGTTTGTTTTGGTTGTGTTTCAGATTACATTCTGCCAATAGTAATGAATGGTAAATAATGTATTGTGTCATTTTGGAGTCACTTTTCTTGTAAATGAAAAGATAATGTTTCTAAACACTTCTACATGAATCTGGATGCTACCATGGTTACGGATAGTCCTGAATGAATCGTGAATAATGATTAGTGAGGAAGTTAGACGCACAAATATCATATCCCCAAGACATGCTAACCTCTCACCATTACAATAACACGGGACGTTAGCATTTTATATCATATCCCCAAGACATGCTAACCTCTCACCATTACAATAACACGGGACGTTAGCATTTTTAGGGGTTATGATGTGTGTGTGTGTGTGTGTGTGTGTGTGTGTGTGTGTGTGTGTGTGTGTGTGTGTGTGTGTGTGTGTGTGTGCTCACTACCTCTGCTGTTCCCATGTGTTGTTACTCCAGCTGAATGGAGACATCCCTCCCAGGTTAAAGAGGAGTGCTCATGAGATCATCCTGGACTTCATACGCTCCAGACCACCTCTCAACCCTGTGAGTACTGACCTAGTCTCTGACCAGCTCTCAACCCTGTGAGTACTGACCTAGTCTCTGACCACCTCTCAACCCTGTGAGTACTGACCTAGTCTCTGACCACCTGTCAACCCTGTGAGTACTGACCTAGTCTCTGACCACCTCTCAACCCTGTGAGTACTGACCTAGTCTCTGACCAGCTCTCAACCCTGTGAGTACTGACCTAGTCTCTGACCACCTGTCAACCCTGTGAGTACTGACCTAGTCTCTGACCACCTGTCAACCCTGTGAGTACTGACCTAGTCTCTGACCACCTCTCAACCCTGTGAGTACTGACCTAGTCTCTGACCACCTGTCAACCCTGTGAGTACTGACCTAGTCTCTGACCACCTCTCAACCCTGTGAGTACTGACCTAGTCTCTGACCACCTCAACCCTGTGAGTACTGACCTAGTCTCTGACCACCTCTCAACCCTGTGAGTACTGACCTAGTCTCTGACCACCTCTCAACCCTGTGAGTACTGACCTAGTCTCAGACCACCTCTCAACCCTGTGAGTACTGACCTAGTCTCTGACCACCTGTCAACCCTGTGAGTACTGACCTAGTCTCTGACCACCTGTCAACCCTGTGAGTACTGACCTAGTCTCTGACCACCTGTCAACCCTGTGAGTACTGACCTAGTCTCTGACCACCTCTCAACCCTGTGAGTACTGACCTAGTCTCAGACCACCTCAACCCTGTGAGTACTGACCTAGTCTCTGACCAGCTCTCAACCCTGTGAGTACTGTTCATATTGTTGATAATATACATCATTGCCTATGATGCAGACCTATTTCACATTGTTAACATGCTGTGTTACGACAGACATGATGGTGATGAATTCTGACAGACTAACTGCTGTTACGACAGACATGATGGTGATGAATTCTGACAGACTAACTGCTGTTACGACAGCCATGATGGTGATGAATTCTGACAGACTAACTGCTGTTACGACAGACATGATGGTGATGAATTCTGACAGACTAACTGCTGTTACGACAGACATGATGGTGATGAATTCTGATAGACTAACTGCTGTTACGACAGACATGATGGTGATGAATTCTGACAGACTAACTGCTGTTACCACAGACATGATGGTGATGAATTCTGACAGACTAACTGCTGTTACGACAGACATGATGGTGATGAATTCTGACAGACTAACTGCTGTTACGACAGACATGATGCTGAGGAATTCTGACAGACTAACTGCTGTTACGACAGACATGATGCTGAGGAATTCTGACAGACTAACTGCTGTTACGACAGACATGATGGTGATGAATTCTGACAGACTAACTGCTGTTACGACAGCCATGATGGTGATGAATTCTGACAGACTAACTGCTGTTACGACAGACATGATGGTGATGAATTCTGACAGACTAACTGCTGTTACGACAGACATGATGGTGATGAATTCTGACAGACGAACTGCTGTTACGACAGACATGATGGTGATGAATTCTGACAGACTAACTGCTGTTACGACAGACATGATGGTGATGAATTCTGACAGACTAACTGCTGTGTTACGACAGAGATGATGAAGAGGATGAATTGAGATGGTGGCTTGTCTGTCAGCTCCCTGCTGTTACCTCTGAGAGCACAGCGATGCGCACTAGGCTGTCATTAGTGCCCTTATTGGGATGCCTTCTTGTCCCCAAGGGGATGAATCCAGTTTTATTGAATTGAAAGGAATGGGATCTGCTTCAGTATGTGTTTCATTGGGGATGGTTGATGAGCGGTCTCCTGCTTCAGTATGTGTTTCATTGGGGATGGTTGATGAGCGGTCTCTCCTGCTTCAGTATGTGTTTCATTGGGGATGGTTGATGAGCGGTCTCTCGTGCTTCAGTATGTGTTTCATTGGGGATGGTTGATGAGCGGTCTCTCCTGCTTCAGAAGTCATTATCTGCTTGTCTGTCTGCGTGCAGGTTTCTGCCAGGAAGCTGAAGCCTCTTCCTGCGAGGCCGCGGAGCCTCCATGAGCGCCTCCTAGAGGGCATCAAACAGGAGAGGAAGCTACGGCCTGTATCACCTGACATGATCCGACGCAACCGCCTGGGTGAGCACCACACACACACACACACACACACACACACACACACACACACACACACACACACACACACCGCCTGGGTGAGCAGCACACACACACACACACACACACACACACACACACACACACACACACACACACACCGCCTGGGTGAGCAGCACACACACACACACACACACACACACACACACACACCGCCTGGGTGAGCAGCGCACACACACACACACACACACACACACACACCGCCTGGGTGAGCAGCACAAACACACGGTGTTACACACACACACGCACACACACGGTGTTACACATGTTGACCCTCGCTCCATTTCCTACCCACATATTATTATATTAGTGTCACATATTAGAATGTGGACTTTGTTACCAGGTTTAGTATCATAATACTCAATACCATCACGATACCATCACGATACCATCACGATACCAAAACGATACCATATTAGCCAAAGTCACAAAATGGCACTTGATCCAGACAGATAAACTCGGCCACTGCTCTGTTCCATTGTTGGGCATCCTTTGAGTTCAAGATCATTACATTTGACATCTTTTACGTCAACATTTTTCAGAGACGTCTATGTATGCATTAATGAATCAATTATACAATCAATTTGACTTTGTTTTTACCAAGCCAACTACATAACAACATAATGGTAATCATTTATTTGAATGGTAAATCTCTGTTGATAAACTGGGTAAATCAAAGACGTAGCCTAGGCGTATTCACAATACAGGTGAATGCATATTCAATAGGAGCTTGTTTTGGCTGATTTAATGGGTTACAGATGACAGCCTGTTTCCCTTCCATTGATGACGTATTTTATTGTACTGATCCACAACATTTGCGGAGAAGCTTATTTTATAAAAGGGTGCGCTGTCTCTTTAACCAGTAATGAGGTCATTCACATGGCAAGAGGAGAGCGGCCCGCAGTCCGTTCACATGGCAAGAGGAGAGCGGCCCGGAGTCCGTTCGCTGAGGCAAGAGGAGAGCGGCCCGGAGTCCGTTCACATGGCAAGAGGAGAGCGGCCCGGAGTCCGTTCACATGGCAAGAGGAGAGCGGCACGGAGTCCGTTCGCATGGCAAGAGGAGAGCGGCCCGGAGTCCGTTCGCTGAGGCAATAGATCCTCTTTGGGAGAGACATGAGAAACCGATTTTAAGTGAATTAATAAGGTTCTGGTGGCAATCAGCTTTTGAAATCGGCGTATTCTGTGTTATGGTTTGCATATTATCACAAACTAAGTACTAGATTAGTGAATTGAGGTTAGCTTTAGCTGTCAGCTACAAAGGAAAGTTGGCCTACAAAGCTCTTCCATTGTTCTAGCTTGTATGGACATTTTTTTTGCGAACAGTAATTAGCAGTTTCAAAATTTCAACATGCCATGTCGCATTATTCAAGTGTGTTAACTTGTGTGCAGCATGAGTGGGGAGTTCACTTGATGCAGCCCAGATTCCCAGTGCAGCAGGCAGTGGGGAGTTAACATCAGCCACGGTGCGCTAGAAGGGGGACATGTATTCACACACATACAAACTCCAATCCAGTCAAGTCACATTTACTCCCTAGTATTCATTACATTACTCTGACAATATCACCCCATATCTGATGAATTTCATGTTCAATTTATCAAATCTACCAGGTTATCAGACCCAAACACAGACAGACATGCTTTAACATAATCCACTGGCAGCCGTCTGCACTGCCTTCAGACCCAGTCAGTGTTTCACAGAGCTGAGTGCGAGACTGGGAGAACTAGCGCCAAACGAGGACAGCCCATTAGTAGCAGACTGGGAGAACTAGCGCCAAACGAGGACAGCCCATTAGTAGCAGACTGGGAGAACTAGCGCCAAACGAGGACAGCCCATTAGTAGCAGACTGGGAGAACTAGCGCCAAACGAGGACAGCCCATTAGTAGCAGACTGGGAGAACTAGCGCCAAACGAGGACAGCCCATTAGTAGCAGACTGGGAGAACTAGCGCCAAACGAGGACAGCCCATTAGTAGCAGACTGGGAGAACTAGCGCCAAACGAGGACAGCCCATTAGTAGCAGACTGGGAGAACTAGCGCCAAACGAGGACAGCCCATTAGTAGCAGACGGAAGACTTTGTGGCTACTCAACCACCCCTCAGTACTGTGACCTACAGTGGGGAGAACAAGTATTTGATACACTGCCGATTTTGCAGGTTTTCTTACTTGCAAAGCATGTAGAGGTCTGTAATTTTTATCATAGGTACACTTCAACTGTGAGAGACGGAATCTAAAACAAAAATCCAGAAAATCACATTGTATGATTTTTAAGTAATTAATTTGCATTTTATCGCATGACATAAGTATTTGATACATCAGAAAAGCAGAACTTAATATTTGGTACAGAAACCTTTGTTTGCAATTACAGATCATACATTTCCTGTAGGTCTTGACCAGGTTTGCACACACTGCAGCAGGGATTTTGGCCCACTCCTCCATACAGACCTTCTCCAGATCCTTCAGGTTTCGGGGCTGTCGCTGGGCAATACGGACTTTCAGCTCCCTCCAAAGATTTTCTATTGGGTTCAGGTCTGGAGACTGGCTAGGCCACTCCAGGACCTTGAGATGCTTCTTACGGAGCCACTCCTTAGTTGCCCTGGCTGTGTGTTTCGGGTCGTTGTCATGCTGGAAGACCCAGCCACAACCCATCTTCAATGCTCTTACTGAGGGAAGGAGGTTGTTGGCCAAGATCTCGCGATACATGGCCCCATCCATCCTCCCCTCAATACGGTGCAGTCGTCCTGTCCCCTTTGCAGAAAAGCATCCCCAAAGAATGATGTTTCCACCTCCATGCTTCACGGTTGGGATGGTGTTCTTGGGGTTGTACTCATCCTTCTTCTTCCTCCAAACACGGCGAGTGGAGTTTAGATCAAAAAGCTCTATTTTTGTCTCATCAGACCACATGACCTTCTCCCATTCCTCCTCTGGATCATCCAGATGGTCATTGGCAAACTTCAGTTGGGCCTGGACATGCGCTGGCTCGAGCAGGGGGGACCTTGCGTGCGCTGCAGGATTTTAATCCATGACGGCGTAGTGTGTTACTAATGGTTTTCTTTGAGACTATGGTCCCAGCTCTCTTCAGGTCATTGACCAGGTCCTGCCGTGTAGTTCTGGGCTGATCCCTCACCTTCCTCATGATCATTGATGCCCCACGAGGTGAGATCTTGCTTGGAGCCCCAGACCGAGGGTGATTGACCGTCATCTTGAACTTCTTCAATTTTCTAATAATTGCGCCAACAGTTGTTGCCTTCTCACCAAGTTGCTTGCCTATTGTCCTGTAGCCCATCCCAGCCTTGTGCAGGTCTACAATTTTATCCCTGATGTCCTTACACAGCTCTCTGGTCTTGGCCATTGTGGAGAGGTTGGAGTCTGTTTGATTGAGTATGTGGACAGGTGTCTTTTATACAGGTAACAAGTTCAAACAGGTGCAGTTAATACAGGTAATGAGTGGAGAACAGGAGGACTTCTTAAAGAAAAACTAACAGGTCTGTGAGAGCCGGAATTCTTACTGGTTGGTAGGTGATCAAATACTTATGTCATGCAATAAAAGGCAAATTAATTACTTAAAAATCATACAATGTGATTTTCTGGATTTTTGTTTTAGATTCCGTCTCTCACAGTTGAAGTGTACCTATGATAAAAATTACAGACCTCTACATGCTTTGTAAGTAGGAAAACCTGCAAAATCGGCAGTGTATCAAATACTTGTTCTCCCCACTGTATAACTTGTCTGTGTAAGCAGTATATAAGAGAACAAACTGACTGCCCCGGCAAAGCTCTCGACCGACGTGTACTATGGTGCATTAAGTTGGCCCGGACCGGGGTTGGCCTGGACCGGGGTGGACCGGGACCTGGAGAGATGCCCTCCTGTAGGTTTTAACTCCAACCCTGTTCCTGGAGAGAGACCCTCCTGTAGGTTTTCATTCCAACCTGCTAATTATCAGAATCAGGTGTGCTCGATTGGGGTTGGAGCAGGGACCTGAGGGACGGTGGCTCTCCAGGAGCAGGGTTGGACAATCCTGGCCTAGACCATTCCCATTAAATTCCAAATGAGACACTTTAGTCATCAACTTTGTAAAGAAAACATCCATTTAATTATTCAAGTAATTGTCTTAGAGGCGATTATTTTTTTATCACTCACACCCGAAAGGTAACATTTTTGATTCATGCTGTGACGTGGGCGAGCTTGTCACATGCACACGCAGAAGGGAAACGACCAAGGGAAAACTCACGCGCTCTCGACCGGGACGTTATATCCAACTTATTTTCAAACACCTTTAAAAGACGGAAGTCAAACGTGGAAACTATGAATGCAACTTCCCCCGCACTCGTTCATTATCATAATTCTTCATATGCGCGACACTAAAAACCCCGCCATTAGCATGTTCCTGCATTATTTAGTAAACAACTACAATAATAATACTAATCAATGTTGGCAAGCTAAGACCGGTATGTATCACCAAGGTAGAAGGTGGGAGTATTCTCAAAGTCAACTTATGAGAGGAGACGGAAAAACAGTCCCCCACCCAGCAGGACTCCTCACCGGCTGGGAGGATGATATGAAACTGTGGCCGTCCATAACGTATGCCAAAATATGTGCATATATCATTGATTCTCTTGCTGTTGATGGTCAGGCTATGGGAAATCTTAAAAGCTCAGAAGTCTACAAGTATATTTACAGCGAGAAATTTGGGACCGTTCTGTCGAAATCCGTCGGAGACGAAGATGAGTGGATCTTCCGCAAAGCAGAGGCGGAGCCAAACCCACCAAACATGGCTACTAGCTACATTTTACATTTTAGTCATTTAGCAGACGCTCTTATCCAGAGCGATTTTACAGTTAGTGAGTGCATACATTTTTTATACTGGCCCCCCGTGGGAAATGAACCCACAACCCTGCCGTTGCAAGCGCCATGCTCTACCAACTGAGCTACAGGGGACCAATTAGCTAGCATGGAAGGAGAATTACTGATATTGTCGGTGAGATTAATAGCAAACTATTTTCCAAATTTTTTCTTGATTTACTAATGTTACTGTCCCACTACAACAACAAAAACACCTACAGTGAGGGAAAAAAGTATTTGATCCCCTGCTGATTTTGTACGTTTGCCCACTGACAAAGACATGATCAATCTATAATTTTAATGGTAGGTTTATTTGAACAGTGAGAGACAGAATAACAACAAAAAAATCCAGAAAAACGCATGTCAAAAATGTTATGAATTGATTTGCATTTTAATGAGGGAAATAAGTATTTGACCCCTCTGCAAAACATGACTGAGTACTTGGTGGCAAAACCCTTGTTGGCAATCACAGAGGTCAGACGTTTCTTGTAGTTGGCCACCACTCCTCTTTGCAGATCTTCTCCAAGTCATTTAGGTTTCGAGGCTGACGTTTGGCAACTCAAACCTTCAGCTCCCTCCACAGATTTTCTATGGGATTAAGGTCTGGAGACTGGCTAGGCCACTCCAGGACCTTAATGTGCTTCTTCTTGAGCCACTCCTTTGTTGCCTTGACAGTGTATATTGGGTCATTGTCATGCTGGAATACCCATCCACGACCCATTTTCAATGCCCTGGCTGAGGGAAGGAGGTTCTCACCCAAGATTTGATGGTACATGGCCCCGTCCATCGTCCCTTTGATGCGGCGAAGTTGTCCTGTCCTTTTAGCAGAAACACCCTCAAAGCATAATGTTTCCACCTCCATGTTTGACAGTGGGGATGGTGTTCTTGGGGTCATAGGCAGCATTCCTCCTCCTCCAAACACGGCGAGTTGAGTTGATGCCAAATAGCTAGATTTTGGTCTCATCTGACCACAACACTTTCACCCAGTTCTCCTCTGAATCATTCAGATGTTCATTGGCAAACTTCAGACGGCCCTGTATATGTGCTTTCTTGAGCAGGGGGACCTTGCGGGCGCTGCAGGATTTCAGTCCTTCACGGCGTAGTGTGTTACCAATTGTTTTCTTGGTGATTATGGTCCCAGCTGCCTTGAGATCATTGACAAGATCCTCCCGTGTAGTTCTGGGCTGATTCCTCACCGTTCTCATGATCATTGCAACTCCATGAGGTGAGATCTTGCATGGAGCCCCAGGCCGAGAGAGATTGACAGTTATTTTGTGTTTCTTCCATTTGCGAATAATCGCACCAACTGTTGTCACCTTCTCACCAAGCTCCTTGGCGATGGTCTTGTAGCCCATTCCAGCCTTGTGTAGGTCTACAATCTTGTCCCTGACATCCTTGGAGAGCTCTTTGGTCTTGGCCATGGTGGAGAGTTTGGAATCTGATTGATTGATTGCTTCTGTGGACAGGTGTCTTTTATACAGGTAACAAGCTGAGATTTGGAGCACTCCCTTTAAGAGTGTGCTCCTAATCTCAGCTCGTTACCTGTATAAAAGACACCTGGGAGCCAGAAATCTTTCTGATTGAGAGGGGGTCAAATACTTATTTCCCTCATTAAAATGCAAATCAATTTATAACATTTTTGACATGCGTTTTTCTAGATTGTTTTGTTGTTATTCTGTCTCTGTTCAAATAAACCTACCATTAAAATTATAGACTGATAATTTCTTTGTCAGTGGGCAAACGTACAAAATCAGCAGGGGATCAAATACTTTTTTCCCCTCACTGTACATATATGTAATTTTGTCTGAAACGTTTAATTGAAATCCATTCATTCCTATGGAGGGCTGCTCCTACTGCTCCTACTGGGGAGTTCCAATATGGCCGACCGGTGGCTCCAAAACCTCTCCATGGCCAAAACATAGCATCAGGAATCCAGGGTTTATATACATCATTGGTTAGCTACCACTATTTATTTCCCCCTTGCTCCTGCAAGTGTATCAAAGGTCGGATGCAAGATACACTTGTCACTAGTTTACTTCCCAAACTCATTTGAATCCACATAAATAGCCAAGGGCATGTAGAATAGAATAGCCTTGGTTTCAGGGGGGAACTTCTGGTGTGGCATTCAATAGTATACACTATAGAAATGGTCTTGACAGGAAGATGATTATATACATTATTCATATGTTGGTAAGAGCGTTGTGCCAGTAACCGAAAGGTCGCTGGTTCTAATCCCCGAGCCGACTAGGTGAAAAATCTGTCGATGTGCCCTTAAGCAAGGCACTTAACCCTAATTGCTCCTGTAAGTCGCTCTGGATAAGAGCGTCTGCTAAATGACTAAAATGTAAATGTAAATATGTTCTAATAATATATAATGCTAATATAATGTAGTCACCTGTAGCTCAGTTGGTAGAGCATGGCGTTTGCAACACCAGGGTTGTGGGTTCGTTTCCCACGGGGGATCAGTATGAAAATGTATGCGTCTGCTAAATGACTAAAATGTAAATGGTACGGTTGGGTTGGGTTATGGTTGGGTTATGGTTATTGTTATGGTTGGGTAGGGGTGGGGTATGGTATGGTTGGGTAGGGATTATGGTACGGTTGTGATATGGTTGGGTAAGGGTAGGGGTTTGGTTGGGTAGGGGTATGGTTTGGTTGGGTAGGGGTTGGTTTGGTTGGGTAGGGGTATGGTACGGTTGAGTAGGGTAGGGGTATGGTTGGGTAGGGCTTTGGTACGGTTGAGTAGGGTAGGGGTATGGTTGGGTAGGGCTTTGGTACGGTTGGTATGGTATGATATGGTACCATGCAGCCCATGCACATCTCTTACAGCAGGTAAAGCCTCTCTCTGACTGTCATGGTTTGTGCTCCTCCTGGGCCCATATTCCCAGTGTCTTATAGGAGGACTGCTGATCTATGATCAGTTTGGCTCTTTTAGATTATATTGAATAAGTAGGGGACACCTGATCCCAGATCAGCCCTCCTACTCTGAGACTCTTTATGAATGCCATAATCCGACCAAAAGCCATAACACATACGTTTTTCCTGCAGCGGACTATGATCGATAATGTCAAAAGCCACACTGAAGTCTAATTTTTTCACCTCTTCCACACTCACTTTACGGAATTCAAAAATACAATGCTTGTCTTTTCATAATTTGGTCAGATATACTTGGATGTGTAGTGTCAGCGTTTGTTGCTGGCATTTCATGCCTAAATGTGCTAATCTTGCCAACGAAAAAATCATTAAAGTAGTTGGCAATATCAGTGGGTTTTGTGATGAATGAGCCATCTGATTCAATGAATGATGGAGCTGAGTTTGCCCTTTTCCCCCAAAATGTCATTTAAGGTGCTCCAAAGGGTTTTCCTATCATTCTTTGTAATTTGTCTTTGTTTCATAGTGTCGTTTCTAGTACTTTTTATTCAGTTTAGTCACAATCGGTTGTGCAGCCAGACTTATTTGCCATTCCTTTTGCCTCATCCCTCTCAACCGTACACGTTTTCAATTCCTCATCAATCCACGGGGATTTAACTGTTTTTACAGTCATTGTCTTAATGGGTGCATGCTTATTAGTAACTGGGATAAGCAATTTCATAAATGTGTGAAGTGCAACGTCTGTTTGCTCCTCATTACACACCACGGACCAACAAATATTATTTACATCAACAACACATGAATCACTACAAAACCTCCTATACACAATATTAGTAATAATAAATAAAAAAATAATATATATGGGCCTAATAATATATTAGGCCCATCCTTTGGAACTTTGGTTTTCCTAGATATAGCTACTATATTGTGATCACTAGATCCGATGGATCTGGATACTGCTTTCAAGCACATTTCTGCAGCATTAGTAAAGATGTGATCAATACATGTTGATGATTTCATTTCTGCAGCATTAGTAAAGATGTGATCAATACATGTTGATGATTTCATTTCTGCAGCATTAGTAAAGATGTGATCAATACATGTTGATGATTTCATTTCTGCAGCATTAGTAAAGATGTGATCAATACATGTTGATGATTTCATTTCTGCAGCATTAGTAAAGATGTGATCAATACATGTTGATGATTTCATTTCTGCAGCATTAGTAAAGATGTGATCAATACATGTTGATGATTTCATTCCTGTGATGAAGTTACAGTATGTAGGCTCCTCCCACGTAACACTTGAACCAGTGTTACTGCAGCTCTGTTCTGCAGCAGACATCCCATCATGCACTGGGATTACCTTTGGCACTTGACCCCTCACCACCTCTTCCTCTGTTATGGTGTCTGTCTGAAGCCCTCCTTTTGTGATCAAATGTTTTTATTATTTTTAATAACAAAACAGATACACATGGACAGAGAAACAAGTGACCTGACCTATCAAAACCCACAGGATTCCCCAAACCAAAGTTAGAGGTTTCATACGTTGATGAAAGAGAAAATGTTTTATTTCACTCGCTCCATGTGTCCTACTTGTACAGTGCCTTCGGAAAGTGTTCAGACCCCTTGACTTTTTCCAAATTTTGTTACGTTACAGCCTTATTCTAAAATGGATTGAAATTTTTATTTCCCTCATCAATCTACACACAATACCCCATAATGACAAAGCAAAAACAGTTTTTTTTTTTTTTTTTTTTTTTTTTTTTTTATAAATGTAGGCAAATATATTAAAAATAAGCTTGGCAGAGTTTCTCCCTTTCTCCTCTGCAGATCCTCTCATGCTCTGTCAGGTTGGATGGGGAGTGTCGCTGCACAGCTATTTTCAGGTCTCTCCAGAGATGTTCGATTGGGTTCAAGTCCGGGCTCTGGCAGGGCAACTCGAGGACATTCAGAGACTTGTCCCGAAGCCACTCCTCCGTTGTCTTGGCTGTGTGCTTAGGGTCGTTGTCCTGTTGGAATGTGAACCTTCGTCCTGAGAGCTCTGGAGCAGGTTTTCATCAAGGATCTCTGTACTTTGCTCTGTTCATCTTTGCCTCGATCCTGACTAGTCTCCCAGTCCCTGCCGCTGAAAAACATCCCCACAGCATGATGCTGCCACCACCGTGCTTCACCGTAGGGATGGTGCCAGGTTTCCTCCAGACGTGACACTTGGCATTCAGGCCAAAGAGTTCAATCTTGGTTTCATCAGACCAGAGAATCTTTTCTCATGATCTGAGAGTCCTTTAGGTGCCTTTTGGCAAACTCCAAGTGGGCTGTCATGTGCCTTTTACTGAGGAGTGGCTTCGGTCTGGCCTCTCTACCATAAAGGCCTGATTGGTGGAGTGTTGCAGAGATGGTTGTCCTTCTGGAAGGTTCTCCCATCTCCACAGAGGAGCTCTGTCAGAGTGACCATTGGGTGCTTGGTCACCTCCCTGACCAAGGCCCTTCTCCCCTGATTGCTCAGTTTGACCGGGCGGCCAGCTCTAGGAAGAGTCTTGGTGTTTCCAAACTTCTTCCATTTAAGAATGATGGAGTCCACTGTATTCTTGGGGACCTTCAATGCTGCAGAAATGTTCTGTTACCCTTCCCCAGATCTGTGCCTCGACATAATATCCTGTCTCGGAGCTCTACGGACAATTCCTTCGACCTCATGGCTTGGTTTTTGCTTTGACATGCACTGTCTACTGTGGGACCTTATATAGACAGGTGTGTGCCTTTCCAAATCATGTCCAATCAATTGAATTTACCACATGTGAACTCCAGTCAAGTTGTAGAAACATCTCAAGGATGATCAATGGAAACCGGATGCACCTGAGCTCAATTTCGAGTCTCATTGCAAAGGGTCTGAATACTTATATAAATAGGGTATTTCTCTTTTTTAAATTTGAAAAAATGTATAAAAACCTGTTTTTGCTTTGTCGTTATGGGGCATTGTGTGTAGATTGAGGATTTTTTATTTAATCAATTTTAGAATAAGGCTGTAACGTAACAAAATGTGGAAAAAGTCAAGGGGTCTGAATACTTTCGGAATGCACTGGTACCGGGGGGCCTTTCAGATGAGTCTTGTGAGGCCCGTGGGCGTCCTAGAGCAAAACAGCCAACATGTTCGTGAGAGTCTCATCTTTCCATAGAGGGGTTATCGGAGGATGCGGTGGATTGAGACGCATCCAATGCAAAAAAACATATCTCTAGTTTAAACTGACAGATTTTTGTTTTATGGGGATTTTTAAAATTATGCTATTTAGATTTCCGTGGGGGCACGGACATCAACCTTAGGGGGTCAAAGCTGTTGCAACTTTGATGAGAATGGGTGTGTTACTGTGTGTTGTCGTCTTGAAGCTGTATGATTATTCATTCAAGGAAGTGGATGCTTCACTTCATGCCTGGAAGATTCCGTGCTAGCCGACATGTTGAAGGTGAAGTTAAGATAAGAGTACAGAAAACCGAGGAGAGTCATGAAAGAATACATAGTAGCTGGTTCTCCTGTTCAACGTGTGGTCTCCTGGTTCTCCTGTTCAACGTGTGGTCTCCTGTTCAACGTGTGGTCTCCTGGTTCTCCTGTTCAACGTGTGGTCTCCTGTTCAACGTGTGGTCTCCTGGTTCTCCTGTTCAACGTGTGGTCTCCTGGTTCTCCTGTTCAACGTGTGGTCTCCTGGTTCTCCTGTTCAACGTGTGGTCTCCTGGTTCTCCTGTTCAACGTGTGGTCTCCTGGTTCTCCTGTTCAACGTGTGGTCTCCTGGTTCTACAGAACAGCCCAATGTTCAGTATCTGCATCCCAAATGGCACCCTACTGCCTATAATAGTGCACTACTTTAGACTGCTCTGGTCAACAGTAGTGCACTATGTAGTGAGTAGGATGCCATTTGGGACAAAGCCAATGAATCCCTAGGAGCAGTGTTGTTCAGCCAGATCCCCATGTTGAAGCGTATTGTCTTCCTGTGACTAATGATGTCCTCTCTGACTCCTCCCACAGACCTGTCCACTCCAGATGCCCCCAGGAAGCATGCCGCCAGCACCCCGTCCCTGTCCCCGTCCCCGTCCCTGTCCTGTCCACCAGCTCACAGGATGGGAGGGACTCTGGGTCAGAGGAAGAGGCTGCTGAAAGCGCCCACGCTGGCTGAACTGGAAAGCTCAGAGTCTGACGTACGTGTCTGTGTGTGGATAGAATGTGATTGTTTGTGGTATCCATACATCACCTACACGAAAGCTGCTTTTCTACAACGAGGAGTACAAGCTCTTGACTTGAACACAGAGACAAGTGCATCTAGTCCTGTATCTAGCCCTGTATCTAGCCCTGTATCTAGCCCCGTATCCAGAGTGTATCTAGCCCCATATCCAGTGGCAGTAATGAGTCGATGTTGTCGTCTGAAATGATCATGTTTTCTGAGGAGCAGGTTAGTCTGTAATGGTGTCTCTATACCTACAGCAGTCATGTATCATGATCTCCTCATTAACAGGATGAGCCCAGTCTCAGCTCCTCCATGTTGGACGCCTCGTCTCCTGAATCTGTCCTGGGGAAGAACAGTAAGATACCTTCACTCTCTTTTTGTTGATTTTGAAAGTTGTATTTATACAATTTTCACTATGAATTCATAAACCGTTCCATATTCCACGAAAACGTACACATTACTGAATGACAAAGTACATTTCTAGACGTTCCATAACACCAATCATGAACACTAGCTAGTACACTAGATCCCTCCACTCTTTGAAGGCTCCCCAGGTATAGGTAGCTTAGTGGTTAAGAGCGTTGTGCCAGTAACCGAAAGGTCGCTGGTTCTAATCCCCGAGCCAACTAGGTGAAAAATCTGTCGATGTGCCCTTGAGCAAGGCACTTAACCCTAATTGCTCCTGTAAGTCGCTCTGGATAAGAGCGTCTGCTAAATGACGTAAATGTAAATGTAATGTAAATGTATAGAAAAACTAATGTTGCATCCCAAATTGCACCCTATTCACTAGATGGTGCACTACTGTTTTTATCAAGCTATTTTTATTTGATATTTGAAAGATTATACAGACAACCCATTCAAACATGTAGAAGGCAAAACACACACTGATCCCCATCAACCCCCCCATGGTCCAATACAGCCCCACCCAAACACAGTGATCCCCTAGCACATCATAAAATAAATGGGATGCATGCCAGCAAAGACACAACACTATAAACAATACATTAGTTGCACTATAACGGTGACAAACTGTTAGGGCCTCCATCAGCGGAGCCTTGTCTGGCAGCGAAACTGGTCATTCAGCCTCATTTACTGGCTTTTAAAAAACATAGCTGATATGGCTGACTTGCTTAAACAAATGTGGTTTCTACTGACAATTGAGATGTACAAACTATGGCATAAGGGGATGACGAGCGGACAAGAGGCAATCCGAAATTTCGATTAAGACATTAATGAGCGAGCTAGGACGGATGTAGTCAATATAACTATTTGTTCAGCCCCTTTGAAATGTACAGCGACAGAATTCAGAACATGGGCCGTTCTTACAGTGTTCTCCCTGTACACCAAGTCAGAACCGTAGGATAAATAAAGGGGGCATATAAGCAGACAATGAAAGCTCTTACAATATTCAATGATTACATTTCTCTAAAACAGGCTATAGGCTACATGTGCACCACCAAGTCAGAACAGTAGGCTAAGTTATGAGGGGAAAAGGGACCAAATTATTAGGGTGAGACACATGGGCTACTAACAGCTTACTACACAACATACACTTAGTATTACTTTCTTAGCTACAGTATACATATCTCCCTGGCATATTACATCATTTATGCAGCATCATATAATACATTTTTGGTCTCACCTTGTTGTGCTGTGCTCATTGTTGAATTTGCAATTTCCAACTTGTTATGTAATGTTTATGGCCGATGAGCACCGATACGTTTTATCTATAATTTCTCTTCATAATTTGTCTTCACAAGGCTTGAAAAGGATTTGCTAATATATTGGCGACTTGATTCATGATGATGATGATGACTGCTAGCTTGTTAGTTAAGATTTTGAAAGTATGATGTTGACATGATCAGTCCAATCAAAGCTACTGTAGATATAACGTGATTTGATGTCATTTTATCTGTGGCCAATGACCTTGAGCCTCCTTGAATGGGCACTTCTAATGTAACTCCATGGCAGCACCCAAGGGGCTTGCATTTTCTAGCTCTACCAGTAGATTTTGCGGTGACGTAGTGTCCCCATGAGTGACAGAACACTGAGCCAATCACGGTTCAACTAGAGAACATTACCAACCCCTACGCTCCGTATTTTCCGCTGGCTGCCCCACCACCACAGAAAGCACTGAGCTAGGCTGTCCCACCACCACAGAAAGCACTGAGCTGGGCTGAAACACCGCCACAGAAAGCACTGAGCTAGGCTGAAACACCACCACAGAAAGCACTGAGCTAGGCTGAAACACCACCACAGAAAGCACTGAGCTAGGCTGAAACGCCACCACAGAAAGCACTGAGCTAGGCTGAAACACCGCCACAGAAAGCACTGAGCTAGGCTGAAACACCACCACAGAAAGCACTGAGCTAGGCTGAAACACCACCACAGAAAGCACTGAGCTAGGCTGAAACACCACCACAGAAAGCACTGAGCTAGGCTGTCCCACCACCACAGAAAGCACTGAGCTAGGCTGAAACACCACCACAGAAAGCACTGAGCTAGGCTGAAACACCGCCACAGAAAGCACTGAGCTAGGCTGAAACACCACCACAGAAAGCACTGAGCTGGCTGCCCCACCACCACAGAAAGCACTGAGCTAGGCTGAAACACCACCACAGAAAGCACTGAGCTAGGCTGAAACACCGCCACAGAAAGCACTGAGCTGGCTGCCCCACCACCACAGAAAGCACTGAGCTGGCTGCCCCACCACCACAGAAAGCACTGAGCTAGGCTGAAACACCACCACAGAAAGCACTGAGCTGGCTGCCCCACCACCACAGAAAGCACTGAGCTGGCTGCCCCACCACCACAGAAAGCACTGAGCTAGGCTGAAACACCGCCACAGAAAGCACTGAGCTGGCTGCCCCACCACCACAGAAAGCACTGAGCTAGGCTGAAACACCACCACAGAAAGCACTGAGCTAGGCTGAAACACCACCACAGAAAGCACTGAGCTAGGCTGAAACACCACCACAGAAAGCACTGAGCTAGGCTGAAACACCACCACAGAAAGCACTGAGCTAGGCTGAAACACCACCACAGAAAGCACTGAGCTAGGCTGAAACACCACCACAGAAAGCACTGAGCTAGGCTGAAACACCACCACAGAAAGCACTGAGCTAGGCTGAAACACCACCACAGAAAGCACTGAGCTAGGCTGAAACACCACCACAGAAAGCACTGAGCTAGGCTGTCCCACCACCACAGAAAGCACTGAGCTAGGCTGAAACACCACCACAGAAAGCACTGAGCTAGGCTGAAACACCGCCACAGAAAGCACTGAGCTAGGCTGAAACACCACCACAGAAAGCACTGAGCTGGGCTGAAACACCACCACAGAAAGCACTGAGCTGGCTGCCCCACCACCACAGAAAGCACTGAGCTAGGCTGAAACACCACCACAGAAAGCACTGAGCTAGGCTGAAACACCGCCACAGAAAGCACTGAGCTGGCTGCCCCACCACCACCACAGAAAGCACTGAGCTAGGCTGAAACACCACCACAGAAAGCACTGAGCTGGCTGCCCCACCACCACAGAAAGCACTGAGCTAGGCTGAAACACCGCCACAGAAAGCACTGAGCTAGGCTGAAACACCACCACAGAAAGCACT
Organism: Coregonus lavaretus; assembly: GCF_964263955.1. Taxonomy (NCBI): domain Eukaryota; kingdom Metazoa; phylum Chordata; class Actinopteri; order Salmoniformes; family Salmonidae; genus Coregonus; species Coregonus lavaretus. The sequence goes on along the minus strand of NW_028157911.1, from coordinate 11,919 downwards.
GAGCTGGGCTGAAACACCACCACAGAAAGCACTGAGCTGGCTGCCCCACCACCACAGAAAGCACTGAGCTAGGCTGAAACACCACCACAGAAAGCACTGAGCTAGGCTGAAACACCGCCACAGAAAGCACTGAGCTGGCTGCCCCACCACCACCACAGAAAGCACTGAGCTAGGCTGAAACACCACCACAGAAAGCACTGAGCTGGCTGCCCCACCACCACAGAAAGCACTGAGCTAGGCTGAAACACCGCCACAGAAAGCACTGAGCTAGGCTGAAACACCACCACAGAAAGCACTGAGCTGGGCTGAAACACCACCACAGAAAGCACTGAGCTGGCTGCCCCACCACCACAGAAAGCACTGAGCTAGGCTGAAACACCACCACAGAAAGCACTGAGCTAGGCTGAAACACCGCCACAGAAAGCACTGAGCTGGCTGCCCCACCACCACCACAGAAAGCACTGAGCTAGGCTGAAACACCACCACAGAAAGCACTGAGCTGGCTGCCCCACCACCACAGAAAGCACTGAGCTGGCTGCCCCACCACCACAGAAAGCACTGAGCTAGGCTGAAACACTGCCACAGAAAGCACTGAGCTGGCTGCCCCACCACCACAGAAAGCACTGAGCTAGGCTGAAACACCACCACAGAAAGCACTGAGCTAGGCTGAAACACCGCCACAGAAAGCACTGAGCTGGCTGCCCCACCACCACCACAGAAAGCACTGAGCTAGGCTGAAACACCACCACAGAAAGCACTGAGCTGGCTGCCCCACCACCACAGAAAGCACTGAGCTAGGCTGAAACACCGCCACAGAAAGCACTGAGCTAGGCTGAAACACCACCACAGAAAGCACTGAGCTGGGCTGAAACACCACCACAGAAAGCACTGAGCTGGCTGCCCCACCACCACAGAAAGCACTGAGCTAGGCTGAAACACCACCACAGAAAGCACTGAGCTAGGCTGAAACACCGCCACAGAAAGCACTGAGCTGGCTGCCCCACCACCACCACAGAAAGCACTGAGCTAGGCTGAAACACCACCACAGAAAGCACTGAGCTGGCTGCCCCACCACCACAGAAAGCACTGAGCTGGCTGCCCCACCACCACAGAAAGCACTGAGCTAGGCTGAAACACTGCCACAGAAAGCACTGAGCTGGCTGCCCCACCACCACAGAAAGCACTGAGCTAGGCTGAAACACCACCACAGAAAGCACTGAGCTAGGCTGAAACACCTGCATTTAGGAGCTGCTTTACTCACGAAAACAAAAAAAGAGAATGTTTGTATGCGGCTTTATTAACTCAATGATTATATATATATTTTTTTACATTGTTTGCAAACTGATATGTGACACGTATTAATGCCAAAATAACAGGCAAAACAAGCAAAATAAATGAATATATATATTTGTTTAGCTGTCCCACCTGCTCTGAATTGGGGGGGGGGGGAAATGTCCATGGGGGGGAAATGTCCATGGGGGGGAAATGTCCATGGGGGGGGGGGGGAATGTCCATAGGGGGAGTAGGAGGGAGGGAAATGTCCATGGGGGGGGGGGGGGGGGGAGAATGTCCATAGGGGGAGTAGGAGGGAGGGAAATGTCCATAGGGGGAGTAGGAGGGAGGGAAATGTCCATAGGGGGAGTAGGAGGGAGGGGAGGGAAATGTCCATAGGGGGAGTAGGGGGGGGAATGTCCATAGGGTGAGTAGGAGGGGGGGTGGGGGGAAATGTCCATGGGGGGAGAATGTCCATAGGGGGGGAAATGTCCATAGGGGGAGTAGGAGGGAGGGAAATGTCCATAGGGGGAGTAGGAGGGAGGGAGGGGGGGAGGGGGAGGGAAATGTCCGTAGGGGGGGGGGGGGGGGAAATGTCCATAGGGTGAGTAGGAGGGAGGGAGGGGGGGAGGGGGAGGGAAATGTCCGTAGGGGGGAGGGGAGGGAAATGTCCATAGGGGGAGTAGGAGGGGAGGGAAATGTCCATAGGGGGAGTAGGAGGGGGGGGAAATGTCCATAGGGGGAGTAGGGGGGAGGGAGGGGGGGAGGGGGAGGGAAATGTCCGTAGGGGGGAGGGGAGGGAAATGTCCATAGGGGGAGTAGGAGGGGAGGGAAATGTCCATAGGGGGAGTAGGAGGGGGGGGAAATGTCCATAGGGGGAGTAGGGGGGAGGGGAGGGAAATGTCCATAGGGGGAGTAGGAGGGGGGGAGGGAGGGAGGGGAGGGAAATGTCCATAGGGGGAGTAGGAGGGAGGGAGGGGGGGAGGGGGAGGGAAATGTCCGTAGGGGGGAGGGGAGGGAAATGTCCATAGGGGGAGTAGGAGGGGAGGGAAATGTCCATAGGGGGAGTAGGAGGGGGGGGAAATGTCCATAGGGGGAGTAGGGGGGAGGGGAGGGAAATGTCCATAGGGGGAGTAGGAGGGGGGGAGGGAGGGAGGGGAGGGAAATGTCCATAGGGGGAGTAGGAGGGGGGGGAAATGTCCATAGGGGGAGTAGGGGGGAGGGGAGGGAAATGTCCATAGGGGGAGTAGGAGGGGGGGAAATGTCCATAGGGGGAGTAGGAGGGGGGGAAATGTCCATAGGGGGAGTAGGGGGGAGGGGAGGGAAATGTCCATAGGGGGAGTAGGAGGGGGGGAGGGAGGGAGGGGAGGGAAATGTCCATAGGGGGAGTAGGAGGGAGTGAAATGTCCATAGGGGGAGTAGGAGGGAGGGAAATGTCCATGGGGGGAGTAGGAGGGAGGGAGGGGGGGAGGGGAATGTCCATAGGGGGAGTAGGAGGGGGGGAGGGGAATGTCCATAGGGGGAGTGGGAGGGGGGGAGGGGAATGTCCATAGGGGGAGTGGGAGGGGGGGAGGGGAATGTCCATAGGGGGAGTAGGAGGGAGGGGGGGGGAAATGTCCATAGGGGGAGTAGGAGGGGGGGGAATGTCCATAGGGGGGGAATGTCCATAGGGGGGGAAATGTCCATAGGGGGGGGAATGTCCATAGGGGGAGTAGGAGGGGGGGAAATGTCCATGGGGGGGGGAATGTCCATAGGGGGGGGAATGTCCATAGGGGGAGTAGGAGGGGGGGAAATGTCCATAGGGGGGGAATGTCCATAGTAGCAGGAGTGATAGTGCACTACTTTAATCCTGTGGGTCCAACCTTCCATCCTGTGGGTCCAACCTTCCATCCTGTGGGTCCAACCTTCCATCCTGTGGGTCCAACCTTCCATCCTGTGGGTCCAACCTTCCATCCTGTGGGTCCAACCTTCCATCCTGTGGGTCCAACCTTCCATCCTGTCTCACCGTGTCTCAACTCTTCTACTCTGTAATCTAACTGTTCCCTCTCTCTCTCTATTCCAGCACCCCCCAGGTTCCTGCCCATCACCGTGTCGTCGCCCCCCCAGCCTGACAGTCTCCCCTCCCCTCAGAGGAGACACTGCATTGAGGAGGAGACCCCCACCAGCGTACGACCCTTCACAGCCCCCAACAGACAGAGCTCCAAGTCTCTGGTACGTACACCACTGTGTGTGTCACTGCAGACAGTCAAGCCTCTCCACGGCATTGCAGCAGGGCTTTAGACACAGCCATTCAAATGCTGCTAGGTTATGCAACTCAATTACCTGGTTGACCTCATGTTTTCAAACGCATTGTATGACGCTACAAATGGGATAACAACATCGTCCCATCTCCCTGCCCTACTGGGAGATGGCTTCTCTGAGGTAACTGGCTGAATGACCTGGTACCGGTGTGTCGTGGAGGGAGACTAGGAGCACATGGAGGGCTGGTACTGGTCAGGCGGTGTGTCGTGGAGGGAGACTAGGAGCACATGGAGGGCTGGTACTGGTCAGGTCAGGCGGTGTGTCGTGGAGGGAGACTAGGAGCACATGGAGGGCTGGTACTGGTCAGGTCAGGCGGTGTGTCGTGGAGGGAGACTAGGGACACATGGAGGGCTGGTACTGGTCAGGTCAGGCGGTGTGTCGTGGAGGGAGACTAGGAGCACATGGAGGGCTGGTACTGGTCAGGTCAGGCGGTGTGTCGTGGAGGGAGACTAGGAGCACATGGAGGGCTGGTACTGGTCAGGTCAGGCGGTGTGTCGTGGAGGGAGACTAGGAGCACATGGAGGGCTGGTACTGGTCAGGTCAGGCGGTGTGTCGTGGAGGGAGACTAGGGACACATGGAGGGCTGGTACTGGTCAGGTCAGGCGGTGTGTCGTGGAGGGAGACTAGGAGCACATGGAGGGCTGGTACTGGTCAGGTCAGGCGGTGTGTCGTGGAGGGAGACTAGGAGCACATGGAGGGCTGGTACTGGTCAGGTCAGGCGGTGTGTCGTGGAGGGAGACTAGGAACACATGGAGGGCTGGTACTGGTCAGGTCAGGCGGTGTGTCGTGGAGGGAGACTAGGAGCACATGGAGGGCTGGTACTGGTCAGGCGGTGTGTCGTGGAGGGAGACTAGGAGCACATGGAGGGCTGGTACTGGTCAGGCGGTGTGTCGTGGAGGGGGACTAGGAACACATGGAGGGCTGGTACTGGTCAGGTCAGGCGGTGTGTCGTGGAGGGAGACTAGGAGCACATGGAGGGCTGGTACTGGTCAGGTCAGGCGGTGTGTCGTGGAGGGAGACTAGGAGCACATGGAGGGCTGGTACTGGTCAGGTCAGGCGGTGTGTCGTGGAGGGAGACTAGGAACACATGGAGGGCTGGTACTGGTCAGGTCAGGCGGTGTGTCGTGGAGGGAGACTAGGAGCACATGGAGGGCTGGTACTGGTCAGGTCAGGCGGTGTGTCGTGGAGGGAGACTAGGGACACATGGAGGGCTGGTACTGGTCAGGTCAGGCGGTGTGTCGTGGAGGGAGACTAGGAGCACATGGAGGGCTGGTACTGGTCAGGCGGTGTGTCGTGGAGGGAGACTAGGGACACATGGAGGGCTGGTACTGGTCAGGTCAGGCGGTGTGTCGTGGAGGGAGACTAGGAGCACATGGAGGGCTGGTACTGGTCAGGTCAGGCGGTGTGTCGTGGAGGGAGACTAGGAGCACATGGAGGGCTGGTACTGGTCAGGTCAGGCGGTGTGTCGTGGAGGGAGACTAGGAGAACATGGAGGGCTGGTACTGGTCAGGTCAGGCGGTGTGTCGTGGAGGGAGACTAGGAGCACATGGAGGGCTGGTACTGGTCAGGTCAGGCGGTGTGTCGTGGAGGGAGACTAGGGACACATGGAGGGCTGGTACTGGTCAGGTCAGGCGGTGTGTCGTGGAGGGAGACTAGGAGCACATGGAGGGCTGGTACTGGTCAGGTCAGGCGGTGTGTCGTGGAGGGAGACTAGGAGCACATGGAGGGCTGGTACTGGTCAGGTCAGGCGGTGTGTCGTGGAGGGAGACTAGGAGCACATGGAGGGCTGGTACTGGTCAGGTCAGGCGGTGTGTCGTGGAGGGAGACTAGGGACACATGGAGGGCTGGTACTGGTCAGGTCAGGCGGTGTGTCGTGGAGGGAGACTAGGAGCACATGGAGGGCTGGTACTGGTCAGGTCAGGCGGTGTGTCGTGGAGGGAGACTAGTAGCACATGGAGGGCTGGTACTGGTCAGGTCAGGCGGTGTGTCGTGGAGGGAGACTAGGAGCACATGGAGGGCTGGTACTGGTCAGGTCAGGCGGTGTGTCGTGGAGGGAGACTAGGGACACATGGAGGGCTGGTACTGGTCAGGTCAGGCGGTGTGTCGTGGAGGGAGACTAGGAGCACATGGAGGGCTGGTACTGGTCAGGTCAGGCGGTGTGTCGTGGAGGGAGACTAGGAGCACATGGAGGGCTGGTACTGGTCAGGTCAGGCGGTGTGTCGTGGAGGGAGACTAGGAACACATGGAGGGCTGGTACTGGTCAGGTCAGGCGGTGTGTCGTGGAGGGAGACTAGGAGCACATGGAGGGCTGGTACTGGTCAGGCGGTGTGTCGTGGAGGGAGACTAGGAGCACATGGAGGGCTGGTACTGGTCAGGCGGTGTGTCGTGGAGGGGGACTAGGAACACATGGAGGGCTGGTACTGGTCAGGTCAGGCGGTGTGTCGTGGAGGGAGACTAGGGACACATGGAGGGCTGGTACTGGTCAGGTCAGGCGGTGTGTCGTGGAGGGAGACTAGGAGCACATGGAGGGCTGGTACTGGTCAGGTCAGGCGGTGTGTCGTGGAGGGAGACTAGGAGCACATGGAGGGCTGGTACTGGTCAGGTCAGGCGGTGTGTCGTGGAGGGAGACTAGGAACACATGGAGGGCTGGTACTGGTCAGGTCAGGCGGTGTGTCGTGGAGGGAGACTAGGAGCACATGGAGGGCTGGTACTGGTCAGGCGGTGTGTCGTGGAGGGAGACTAGGAGCACATGGAGGGCTGGTACTGGTCAGGCGGTGTGTCGTGGAGGGAGACTAGGAGCACATGGAGGGCTGGTACTGGTCAGGTCAGGCGGTGTGTCGTGGAGGGAGACTAGGAGCACATGGAGGGCTGGTACTGGTCAGGTCAGGCGGTGTGTCGTGGAGGGAGACTAGGAGCACATGGAGGGCTGGTACTGGTCAGGTCAGGCGGTGTGTCGTGGAGGGAGACTAGGGACACATGGAGGGCTGGTACTGGTCAGGTCAGGCGGTGTGTCGTGGAGGGAGACTAGGAGCACATGGAGGGCTGGTACTGGTCAGGTCAGGCGGTGTGTCGTGGAGGGAGACTAGGAGCACATGGAGGGCTGGTACTGGTCAGGTCAGGCGGTGTGTCGTGGAGGGAGACTAGGAACACATGGAGGGCTGGTACTGGTCAGGTCAGGCGGTGTGTCGTGGAGGGAGACTAGGAGCACATGGAGGGCTGGTACTGGTCAGGCGGTGTGTCGTGGAGGGAGACTAGGAGCACATGGAGGGCTGGTACTGGTCAGGCGGTGTGTCGTGGAGGGGGACTAGGAACACATGGAGGGCTGGTACTGGTCAGGTCAGGCGGTGTGTCGTGGAGGGAGACTAGGGACACATGGAGGGCTGGTACTGGTCAGGTCAGGCGGTGTGTCGTGGAGGGAGACTAGGAGCACATGGAGGGCTGGTACTGGTCAGGTCAGGCGGTGTGTCGTGGAGGGAGACTAGGAGCACATGGAGGGCTGGTACTGGTCAGGTCAGGCGGTGTGTCGTGGAGGGAGACTAGGAACACATGGAGGGCTGGTACTGGTCAGGTCAGGAGGTGTGTCGTGGAGGGAGACTAGGAGCACATGGAGGGCTGGTACTGGTCAGGTCAGGCGGTGTGTCGTGGAGGGAGACTAGGGACACATGGAGGGCTGGTACTGGTCAGGTCAGGCGGTGTGTCGTGGAGGGAGACTAGGAGCACATGGAGGGCTGGTACTGGTCAGGCGGTGTGTCGTGGAGGGAGACTAGGGACACATGGAGGGCTGGTACTGGTCAGGTCAGGCGGTGTGTCGTGGAGGGAGACTAGGAGCACATGGAGGGCTGGTACTGGTCAGGTCAGGCGGTGTGTCGTGGAGGGAGACTAGGAGCACATGGAGGGCTGGTACTGGTCAGGTCAGGCGGTGTGTCGTGGAGGGAGACTAGGAGCACATGGAGGGCTGGTACTGGTCAGGTCAGGCGGTGTGTCGTGGAGGGAGACTAGGGACACATGGAGGGCTGGTACTGGTCAGGTCAGGCGGTGTGTCGTGGAGGGAGACTAGGAGCACATGGAGGGCTGGTACTGGTCAGGTCAGGCGGTGTGTCGTGGAGGGAGACTAGGAGCACATGGAGGGCTGGTACTGGTCAGGTCAGGCGGTGTGTCGTGGAGGGAGACTAGGAGCACATGGAGGGCTGGTACTGGTCAGGTCAGGCGGTGTGTCGTGGAGGGAGACTAGGGACACATGGAGGGCTGGTACTGGTCAGGTCAGGCGGTGTGTCGTGGAGGGAGACTAGGAGCACATGGAGGGCTGGTACTGGTCAGGTCAGGCGGTGTGTCGTGGAGGGAGACTAGTAGCACATGGAGGGCTGGTACTGGTCAGGTCAGGCGGTGTGTCGTGGAGGGAGACTAGGAGCACATGGAGGGCTGGTACTGGTCAGGTCAGGCGGTGTGTCGTGGAGGGAGACTAGGGACACATGGAGGGCTGGTACTGGTCAGGTCAGGCGGTGTGTCGTGGAGGGAGACTAGGAGCACATGGAGGGCTGGTACTGGTCAGGTCAGGCGGTGTGTCGTGGAGGGAGACTAGGAGCACATGGAGGGCTGGTACTGGTCAGGTCAGGCGGTGTGTCGTGGAGGGAGACTAGGAACACATGGAGGGCTGGTACTGGTCAGGTCAGGCGGTGTGTCGTGGAGGGAGACTAGGAGCACATGGAGGGCTGGTACTGGTCAGGCGGTGTGTCGTGGAGGGAGACTAGGAGCACATGGAGGGCTGGTACTGGTCAGGCGGTGTGTCGTGGAGGGGGACTAGGAACACATGGAGGGCTGGTACTGGTCAGGTCAGGCGGTGTGTCGTGGAGGGAGACTAGGGACACATGGAGGGCTGGTACTGGTCAGGTCAGGCGGTGTGTCGTGGAGGGAGACTAGGAGCACATGGAGGGCTGGTACTGGTCAGGTCAGGCGGTGTGTCGTGGAGGGAGACTAGGAGCACATGGAGGGCTGGTACTGGTCAGGTCAGGCGGTGTGTCGTGGAGGGAGACTAGGAACACATGGAGGGCTGGTACTGGTCAGGTCAGGCGGTGTGTCGTGGAGGGAGACTAGGAGCACATGGAGGGCTGGTACTGGTCAGGCGGTGTGTCGTGGAGGGAGACTAGGAGCACATGGAGGGCTGGTACTGGTCAGGCGGTGTGTCGTGGAGGGAGACTAGGAGCACATGGAGGGCTGGTACTGGTCAGGTCAGGCGGTGTGTCGTGGAGGGAGACTAGGAGCACATGGAGGGCTGGTACTGGTCAGGTCAGGCGGTGTGTCGTGGAGGGAGACTAGGAGCACATGGAGGGCTGGTACTGGTCAGGTCAGGCGGTGTGTCGTGGAGGGAGACTAGGGACACATGGAGGGCTGGTACTGGTCAGGTCAGGCGGTGTGTCGTGGAGGGAGACTAGGAGCACATGGAGGGCTGGTACTGGTCAGGTCAGGCGGTGTGTCGTGGAGGGAGACTAGGAGCACATGGAGGGCTGGTACTGGTCAGGTCAGGCGGTGTGTCGTGGAGGGAGACTAGGAACACATGGAGGGCTGGTACTGGTCAGGTCAGGCGGTGTGTCGTGGAGGGAGACTAGGAGCACATGGAGGGCTGGTACTGGTCAGGCGGTGTGTCGTGGAGGGAGACTAGGAGCACATGGAGGGCTGGTACTGGGTCAGGCGGTGTGTCGTGGAGGGGGACTAGGAACACATGGAGGGCTGGTACTGGTCAGGTCAGGCGGTGTGTCGTGGAGGGAGACTAGGGACACATGGAGGGCTGGTACTGGTCAGGTCAGGCGGTGTGTCGTGGAGGGAGACTAGGAGCACATGGAGGGCTGGTACTGGTCAGGTCAGGCGGTGTGTCGTGGAGGGAGACTAGGAGCACATGGAGGGCTGGTACTGGTCAGGTCAGGCGGTGTGTCGTGGAGGGAGACTAGGGAACACATGGAGGGCTGGTACTGGTCAGGTCAGGAGGTGTGTCGTGGAGGGAGACTAGGAGCACATGGAGGGCTGGTACTGGTCAGGTCAGGCGGTGTGTCGTGGAGGGAGACTAGGGACACATGGAGGGCTGGTACTGGTCAGGTCAGGCGGTGTGTCGTGGAGGGAGACTAGGAGCACATGGAGGGCTGGTACTGGTCAGGCGGTGTGTCGTGGAGGGAGACTAGGGACACATGGAGGGCTGGTACTGGTCAGGTCAGGCGGTGTGTCGTGGAGGGAGACTAGGAGCACATGGAGGGCTGGTACTGGTCAGGTCAGGCGGTGTGTCGTGGAGGGAGACTAGGAGCACATGGAGGGCTGGTACTGGTCAGGTCAGGCGGTGTGTCGTGGAGGGAGACTAGGAGCACATGGAGGGCTGGTACTGGTCAGGTCAGGCGGTGTGTCGTGGAGGGAGACTAGGAGCACATGGAGGGCTGGTACTGGTCAGGTCAGGCGGTGTGTCGTGGAGGGAGACTAGGAGCACATGGAGGGCTGGTACTGGTCAGGTCAGGCGGTGTGTCGTGGAGGGAGACTAGGAGCACATGGAGGGCTGGTACTGGTCAGGTCAGGCGGTGTGTCGTGGAGGGAGACTAGGAGCACATGGAGGGCTGGTACTGGTCAGGTCAGGCGGTGTGTCGTGGAGGGAGACTAGGGACACATGGAGGGCTGGTACTGGTCAGGTCAGGCGGTGTGTCGTGGAGGGAGACTAGGAGCACATGGAGGGCTGGTACTGGTCAGGTCAGGCGGTGTGTCGTGGAGGGAGACTAGGAGCACATGGAGGGCTGGTACTGGTCAGGTCAGGCGGTGTGTCGTGGAGGGAGACTAGGAGCACATGGAGGGCTGGTACTGGTCAGGTCAGGCGGTGTGTCGTGGAGGGAGACTAGGGACACATGGAGGGCTGGTACTGGTCAGGTCAGGCGGTGTGTCGTGGAGGGAGACTAGGAGCACATGGAGGGCTGGTACTGGTCAGGTCAGGCGGTGTGTCGTGGAGGGAGACTAGGAGCACATGGAGGGCTGGTACTGGTCAGGTCAGGCGGTGTGTCGTGGAGGGAGACTAGGGAACACATGGAGGGCTGGTACTGGTCAGGTCAGGCGGTGTGTCGTGGAGGGAGACTAGGAGCACATGGAGGGCTGGTACTGGTCAGGTCAGGCGGTGTGTCGTGGAGGGAGACTAGGAGCACATGGAGGGCTGGTACTGGTCAGGTCAGGCGGTGTGTCGTGGAGGGGGACTAGGAACACATGGAGGGCTGGTACTGGTCAGGTCAGGCGGTGTGTCGTGGAGGGAGACTAGGAGCACATGGAGGGCTGGTACTGGTCAGGTCAGGCGGTGTGTCGTGGAGGGAGACTAGGAGCACATGGAGGGCTGGTACTGGTCAGGTCAGGCGGTGTGTCGTGGAGGGAGACTAGGAGCACATGGAGGGCTGGTACTGGTCAGGTCAGGCGGTGTGTCGTGGAGGGAGACTAGGAACACATGGAGGGCTGGTACTGGTCAGGTCAGGAGGTGTGTCGTGGAGGGAGACTAGGAGCACATGGAGGGCTGGTACTGGTCAGGTCAGGCGGTGTGTCGTGGAGGGAGACTAGGGACACATGGAGGGCTGGTACTGGTCAGGTCAGGCGGTGTGTCGTGGAGGGAGACTAGGAGCACATGGAGGGCTGGTACTGGTCAGGCGGTGTGTCGTGGAGGGAGACTAGGGACACATGGAGGGCTGGTACTGGTCAGGTCAGGCGGTGTGTCGTGGAGGGAGACTAGGAGCACATGGAGGGCTGGTACTGGTCAGGTCAGGCGGTGTGTCGTGGAGGGAGACTAGGAGCACATGGAGGGCTGGTACTGGTCAGGTCAGGCGGTGTGTCGTGGAGGGAGACTAGGAGCACATGGAGGGCTGGTACTGGTCAGGTCAGGCGGTGTGTCGTGGAGGGAGACTAGGGAGCACATGGAGGGCTGGTACTGGTCAGGTCAGGCGGTGTGTCGTGGAGGGAGACTAGGAGCACATGGAGGGCTGGTACTGGTCAGGTCAGGCGGGTGTGTCGTGGAGGGAGACTAGGAGCACATGGAGGGCTGGTACTGGTCAGGTCAGGCGGTGTGTCGTGGAGGGAGACTAGGAGCACATGGAGGGCTGGTACTGGTCAGGTCAGGCGGTGTGTCGTGGAGGGAGACTAGGAGCACATGGAGGGCTGGTACTGGTCAGGTCAGGCGGTGTGTCGTGGAGGGAGACTAGGAGCACATGGAGGGCTGGTACTGGTCAGGTCAGGCGGTGTGTCGTGGAGGGAGACTAGGAGCACATGGAGGGCTGGTACTGGTCAGGTCACTGCGGTGTGTCGTGGAGGGAGACTAGGTACACATGGAGGGCTGGTACTGGTCAGGTC